>NC_133475.1:46709-100541 GCF_025370935.1 Choristoneura fumiferana | reverse complement strand
GATCAAATTTGTTGATTACAATCTTTAATTAAATTTTTGGTTGTACCTATTAAAAATGTATCGAAATATTTCCAAAATGTAACTTTCCCGATCTTTTAATAAAGTATGCAACCTCGTTGCACGAAAGCCGCTTCTCTTGTTTTTTTTATAAAATTATTTCGTATACAACCTCTACAGGAAATAAATATTTGTTAAATGAATGAATTTTTAACAAATTTATTTGTTAATGTAATAGAAATCTTAATAAAATTCATATTTAAAGGTTTAATAACATTTATAATAAATTATACGTTTATGTTCAACCTTTTTAATTTATCCCAAAATGAGGTTTTTTGCAGTATTAAAAAATAAGTGTGATATTAGGACAAGAAGTTCTCAAACTACAATGCATGTTTGCATGTAATGAGTATGAGATTTGTATTGTAGCTACTGGACCCTTTTTATGGTTTTAAATGTGATTATTATATTTGTTTCTTAATAATCGAATTCTATTTAAAAAAAATGTGCTTGTTTTGTAAAGGTAGGTATATGTGGTTTTATTCTTATGTTACATTTAAATTATATTCTCGCTGCTAAGGCGAAAAATTGTATGTGTCACACGAGACGAAAGTTTTATTGCATCTCGTGTATTTGAACCCCTTGCTGCTCTCAGGATTCTAACCTAGAATCACTCGCTGACGCTCGTGATTCAATTAAAGAATCCTTCACTTACTCGAGATTTAAAACCAACACTCGCAACAAAAAACAACTTTGCTCTCTTCTTGCACAAATAACTATTGTGTAAACATTAATCCAGTGGCACTAGAGTAGGAGAGGTTAGGCCGGCAACAGAGCTTCCAATTCCGTTCTGTTCTACTTAGATCAGACTAGGCAACACTCAACGGGTTTTTGGCCTCAGAGAACGTGCTACTGCGCTACGAGCTACGAGCTGCGACAGCGACCTAAAGATGCGCAAAGCACTGCTGTGTAATTTTGTAATGCCATGATAATTATGATGATAAACTACATCTTAGAAACAGAAATATCACATTTCGATATTACATCACTCGAATCACCTGTGAAATGGCATTACCGCCGTCACAATGTTAGCATAGCATACCTACACCCTATAATTATGTTATGACATGAAATGAATTGAGTAATGGGTGATGACATCTACATATACCGGTACTGAAACATCGCCACCAACTTTTATTTCTTTCATTGCGCTGAAGTTGAAACGAGAACCTAAAAGTGATATTCAGAATTAAGTTTAAAGGGATGTCTTTATCTGTGCAATGTACAGCATCTTGGCGTGGTATCGCGCGGCAGTGTGGATATTATTCGCATTACACTTATACTTGCTACTACTACATCGAAGAACTTCCACTGAACTTCTAGAAGTTGATGAGTTAAACTGAGTCCGTACGGAGCCCGCTCCGCTGGCTGTGGCCGGCGGGAATATTTAATAATAGTTGGTGGGCCAAGACGAGGTCTCCGCCCGCTCTGTGCTCTCAGCTCACGCGAGATATAGCTCGGGCGCGATAAGGTACAGCCGGCGACGTTCATATGTTAATATCTGGTTAATGACGCCGAGCGCTTTTACTGCCACCGATTTTATTTTATGGGCCAAGAAGTTCCCCGTAAAGAGTCGCGATAAAGCGCCGGCGCTTCCTGCAGATTAGCGCGACCGAGAGCACACACACACACACACACACACACATTGTGCCGCCGACAACGCAGGAAGCGACGCCCGCCGCCGCGCGGAGAGAGCCGGCTTGTGTCCGCTGGTACAGAATAAAGACTGAAACGACACGTGAAATATAGGAGGCTCATTTATTGTACCTACTTATTCCTTCTAAAATTACAGTAGGTATAAATATGTAAGTTTCTGACTGTGTGCATTGCGTTGATTATTGTTACTTTTCACGCAAAAACACATGCTACATTATATTTTGGTGTTCCGAGTGGATCAGAAATACCTACCCAACCCACTACATGTGGAATAAAAAAGTTTGGAAAAATACTAGTACTACTTTTCGGGCTCTCCTGCCACTGCATTGGCTTATCCTTTGTAAAACTTTCTGAGACCAAAATATTTTGATTTTGTTTTTTTTTTTAATTTTGATACTTATTTGAATATACTGTCCGCCCCTACTAGACTAGAAAGCCAACTATTTCTGGGATCAATCTGAAATGAAAGCTGCAGCTCGCGTCACTGGCAGGGGGGGGGACGGACGGGGGGGGACACGACTATCGCATTAGCGCCCTGTTGACACTCCCGCCGCCACTCTCGCCCGCGGCTTCATAAATCACACATACTCGTACACTGAAAAAAAATTTGTTTACATCAAACAATATCTTGTTTATTATAATCGTCATCTTGATACCATATGAGCCTGTCAAGATCTTGACTTCTGTGGCAAAGAGAAATTTGTTAAATTGTCTTAGTTTCGTCTGTCAAATTACTGTACTGGCCTTATAAAGGTTGATTAGTTAGTTTCATTCAGATCTTGTGCAGTAAAATTATGAAACTTTATTATATTGACAAAGATTGTTTATAGATTCAACTAATCCCTAAGTTCCATCAACTAAGACAGTGATTAGTCGAACAATGATATTTAGTCAAACCAACTTTATTTATGTTCAATGTAAATATTAAGCTTCTTTAGATAAAACAATTTACTAATATAATCAACTAAGTTGCTTACTATGTTGACAAAGATTGTTCATAGATTCAACTAATCCTTAAGTTCCATCAACTAAGACAGTGATTGGTCGAAAAATGATTATTTAGTCAAACCAGCTTAATTTATGTTCAATGTAAATATTAAGCTTCGTTAGATCAAACAATTTATTAATATAATCAACTAAGTTGCTTATTTGCGTTTAAAAAGCTAAATACTGGCCTTAAAAAGCCACACAGTCGTGACAACCACAACTTGTCCTCTACAACCATGAACCTTCATTGTATTAACAAAATTCGATTCTAGATTTAACTGATCCCATGGCCCCATCAACTAAGATAATGGTTAGTTGAACAATGGTAGTTATTTATTTCAGTTGAAATCATACCCAATATGACTACTTAATTTCATGAGATCAAAAAAATAAATACTTCATTTAACTTGAGTGATTATTTGTATCTATTGGATTTCTAGGTTTAGTTAGACAAGGTAACTTGTTGCATTTACCAAGAATTTTTGTTGATGTGATTATTGACAGATGATAGATTCAGTTGAGATTATTTTTAACATACACATGATTCATCATCATATTTACTAAGTCTATTGGCCAATTTAAGCATTTACGTAGTTGAGACAAGGATGACATAGACTGGATTAGCAATCGCCATAGTCAGAACGACCGCGAAAAATTGATCGATTATTAAATCTAGATGGCGCTGACATTATAGCCAGAGGCTTTAAAAGCAAAACAATAATACCACAGATGTCTTATAATATTGCAAATGCATTATTATGCAGTAAAAACATCTGTAGTCTTATTGTTTTGCTTCGAAAGTCTCGAGCTATAATGTCATCGCCATCTAGATTTAATAATCGAACTAAAATTCCGCGACCGCAGCTATGGCGATTGCTAATCCAGTCTATATCATCATTGGTGATAGTGAGATATGTAAATACTTTTGTAAAATCTCAATGTATTTTTGTGTACTGTCAAATGCACATCAACTTTACAATAAAACTCCATTCTACACGCGTCAAAACGCGTCAAAGCTTGATGTGTACTTAAAACGCATTCACTGCCACCGACGCATATAATGCGTTTTGGTGACTCGTCCAGTGCCGTTGGCAAAGATTCACAGGCGTTTGAACGCACATGTGCATTTGCGGCACCTGAAGAAGGTTCGACTCTGACAGGTGACAACGAATGCGTTAAACTTGGTTGTAATACAAAAAAAGCATTGCAGATTTACAAAGGCTCAAATACGTAAATTATTTAAATTGGCCAATATTTAGTATACTATGCGAGAAATCACGGTCAAATTTTATATCTATTGCCTATCAGCTATATTCAATGATTATAATGTAATAAAATAAATAATAATTTTTAAATATTGCTTTATTGGAATCAAGTCAAAAAACAAAAAAAAAACATCAATTTTATAACGTACATCGCAAAGTTACATATTTTTTTCCGTTACTGAGAATATTAATGTTACATGGGATAGGAGACACTAAATTCTTGTGATATTTAACAACATTTTCTTTTACTTCTGTTTCTGCAACTTCATATGCAAAAAAATGCTCATCAAAAGACAAAGTACTCATTAATATTCCCATAACAATCAAGTCATTTGAATCATACAAGTAGACATTTTCCACTTTAAAGAACACGGGCAGTGAATTATTAGAAATTGTATCATAAATTAAGATGGTACCTTTAACATAACGTGTAGTACACACAGTGGCCCAAGTAACTTGTACAAGGGACTTATTTTGCAATAATTGTAAACGTGACTGTATGAATTGATTATCGGCAGATTCGTCACTAACGACACGAACAACTGGACCGGTCCTAAGGATCTGAGGCAATGTTTTGTCGTTAAAGTTAGAGTAATATTTTTTCTATTACATGATACATTTGAAGCCAATTTAAAAACTCTATGTTTAGCTTCAAAACGCATGGACCACACCTTGATTAGAGCAGTAATATACAATTATTATGGGTGAATACAAGGGTTTTATTCTGATTAGCTATCTACTCTATAAATATATTCTAATTTTTATTTAAGTACTTACAATAAAATCTATTATAACTGAAGTAATATAATAATATCGCGTACTTTTTTCTCTTTTTTTTTAGTTGAATTTTTATGTACTTTCGTGTATTTTTTTGAAAACCTTAGAATACTTACCAGAGTGTAACCATGGGGTTTTTTTAAGGCTGGGTAACAGTTAAAATAGCTTTCTATTGTTTGATATTTTTGTAAGTCGTGCAAGTTGAGAACGCGTTGCTTGGCAGTTTGTTGCCATTTTGTTTCCACAAGGCCCCATGGTTCGGATGAATTTTGAAGCCATACTAGAATTTCTTCGATATTAGCTTGTGTGTCTTGGGTGTCTTGTGTGTCATTAAGGCTGTCAGGCAGTGGCCTCGGGCTTCTTGGATATGACGATCCAGGGCTTTCCACCCTGGTCCTCTTTTTTGTGGCCAAGGACCCCAGCTGCTGAAAGCGCCTCCTTTTGTTCAAAACCTAAAAAAAAAAAGAAACTGAATAAATAAAAACTTACAAAGTTAAGATTACACGTGTGGGTTGTCTGTTTGTGTATGTATCTGTGCGTGCGTCTTGTGCGATGTATGCGTGTATATGTGGGTGCGGTCATGTGGTGTGAGTCTGTGTGTACTTATACCTGATGTACGAGTTTCCCCCGAGCTTGTAAAACAACGCCCGTTGCTGTTGTACACGCGGGGATATAGTAGGTAGTGGTTCTTTCCCCCGGAAAGAGTTCGATAATCTGCTTAGCCCACTTAAAATATATTGGTCCCACTATTGGGGAATTTCTATTATTATTTAATATTTCCTTTGCAATGACGGACGCCAGCAAATTTCTAGTTGTGTCGCCGTCCAAAGAGCCACCTTTATATATCAATAAAGAACTTGTCTCCAGTGAATCATTGAGCAATTTTTCCAGTTGCTGAAAAGGAAAATAGAAAATAAGTTTTTGGTAAAAAATTCATTTTTAATAAGTACAAGCTTGTTCTGCGGACTGTACTTGTATTACCACCCAAACTAAATTTGCATACCAAATTTCAAGTTGATGCCATTAACCTTTGAAGAGTTCCGTCCTGCGAAGACTGAACTACCAGATTATTGTATTGTCAAGCAATTTACATAAGTATACCAAATTTCAAGTCAATCCAATTACTGAAAGTTCGTCGGATTTAACTTGCAAGATTTGATTATAAACAGACAGACAACGGACAGGTGAAACTAAATAAAAGCTAGTAAATATTGTACCTAATTGGTGCATTTAAATTGGAAGAACAATCAATATTACGCCCTGCGCAAATCTGAAATTATTCTGTGTGATAAGTTTATAGAAAGATTACAGGAAATAAAAGCTTGTAAAAACGATTTCTAAATAGCATCTTTTTTAGAAATTAATAAAAATTACATTACTCAAGAGATGGCTTGTTTATACTACAAAATAAAATAAATACAGTTCTTCAAATTTTTAAGAAATGTATGGTTAGTAACACAAATATTACTATACATGACACTGACACGGAACCCTCGGTCCGCGAGTCCGACTCACTCTTGCCCGGTTTTTGGTGAGTTACCAGAAAAAAGCAAAATTTAACTATTTAATTTTAAATTATAATAATGATTGATTACAAATTACAATTTTCTTGAATAAGTTTTTGGTAAAAATTAAATTTTTAATACAAGCTTTTTTTGCTGACTGTACATTGTCACCCAAACAATTTGCATACCAAGTTTCAAGTCGATGTCATTAACCGTTGAAGAGTTCAGTCCTGTGGAGACGATCCTGGCTGAACTACCAGATTATTGTATTGTCACGCAATTTACATAAGTATACCAAATTTCAAGTCAATCTAACCACTGGAAGTCGGTCGATTTAACTTGCAAGATTTGATTATGATTACCATCAGACAGACAGACAACGGGACAGGTAAAACTTTATAAATAAAAGCTTGTAATAATAAATAAAAATAAGTAAGAAGGGTACTTAAGTAGGTAAATTATCAGGTAGGTAGTAATTATTATGTATGTATGTATATTATATTAGTATAGTTCATTATGTATGTAATTGTATGTTTCTATTTACATTTATGTATGTGTATAAACCTCCTCCTTTTTTGAAGTCGGTTAAACTCTTTATTGTACAAAATAAGTAAACAAGCACAATTGTCAACATTGAGATACCTATATACAAAGGCGAACTTATCCCTTTAAGGGATCTCTACCAGTCAACCTTTGAGTGGATGAGAGGAGCATTGGGGACAGACAAAAAATGAGTTTAAAAATTAAAATAGATAGTGGAAGCTATATACAATGCTTTAAACAATATAATATATTATTTATAGCACTGTATTGTAAGGTTGTGTTAAAGTGGTGTATTAAATAACAATATAATCATCATCATCCGAGCCTATATACGTCCCTCTACTGGGCACAAATCTCCTATCAGCTACTCGGGCCTTGGGGCTTGGGCCATAGATCCCACGCGGGCCCAGTGCGGATTGGCAACTGCACACATACCATTAAATTGCTTGGCAGGTGTGTACAGGTTTCCTCATGATGTTTTCTTTCACCGTAAAGCTTGTGGTAAATTTAGAATGAAAATTTTGCACATGAATTTCGAAAGACACAGAAGTGCGAGTCGTGGTTTGAGTTTGAACCCATGATCCTCTGCTTGAGAGGCAATAGGTCAAACTACTAAGCCACCATGGCTTTAATATATTAATATAATTTGAATATGCAATTAAGAATTCAACACAATTTTACATGCAAACTTAAAGTTTTTACTGCATTAAATGTTGTGATGAAGATCTTAAAATATGAAGGTTTAACATTTACCCTGTTAGGGCACAGCAATATACAAATAGGTAATTTAATTATAATCTATCAAACCCACCAACATAAAATAAATTACTTACCCCGCTCTGAGTTTCTAACACCAGCACTGTTTCTTGACTCGGGGGAGTATTTTCTTTTTGTGTCACTAGTATACACTCTTTAGGTTTTGGGTCACTGGGGCCAGGGCCAGAGTAGTCTAACTCTATATTTGATAAATCAAAGGCCTAAAAATGAAAGAAGACAACAAATAATCATTTAGGTATGATCTTACAGATTAGTACCTAAGTATGTAATTTCTTTGGGTGTGGAATGGTGGTGTATTTGGATAATGACAATGAACCCGTACAGGGTTCGAAACGCGTATGCGATTACTATGGTGGTGGTGATAGCGAGTTTGTGTGTCATATAATATGTGGATTTATGTGGCGAGGAGGCGGTGTTACATGAAGAAAAATAAGTAATGTGTGTCACATAGTTTACCATTTTAGACATAGACATAACTTTATTTCCATAACTTTATTTCGACATCGAACTTAAAATAATACATAATTTACAGAAAATAAAAACATTTGATGATGTCGAAAAGGAATTGACTCAGCATTATGCTGCAGTAAGTATATGCTGCCTACTACACTACTACTACTACTACTACTATACTATTTTCTGCGGAGTAGCAAGGTAAAGGGTGGAAGTTCATTGATATGGGCCTCCACAAAGTAACGCTTGATTCCATCAATCATTTAGGTACCATATGTACTATTATTATTATGTATTAATTTTAATTTAATTAATTTAATAAAGGTAGGTAGGTACCATCCATTCCCTTGATTGATTTTAGCTTCAAATGCGGAATAGCTAACTGTAGCCTAGATATAATGCATTCAATTTGGTGTTACTGTAATAAATAGCATTGCTGTTTTTTTTCCCTGCTGTTTGTTTAGGTGAAATATTTTAGATAATAAAAAAAGATATTCCCTTATATACCCACCTTAGTACAAAATATGAATATAGGTGTCTACAGTAATTTCTCATTCAATTTAGGTACACTCAGCGGCAAAAAAGTTAGCCCAGTCCCAAAATATATGAAAACCAAACAAAATTTGGGTAATTTTTTTGCTACTGAGTATATTATATCAAGCAAGCCATAAATAAGTACTTAAGCAATATCAAGAACTTACTGAAAATGATACATTGTTTAAGACCGCTGGCAAAAATTCATTTTTCCAGGTATCCCAGCACCTTGTGAATAGGACCCGTGGTCCTGCCTGGGGAATCAAATCTTTGACATCACCCGGGGTCAAGGCTGATAATGCCTGTATAGTAATCCGCTGTTCTAAAAGTGAATGATTTTTTTCTATCAAACAATGTATAAGAATAGGTACATAATATATACATAATGCGTTTTTTAAAACATAACATTTATAAAGTGGAGTGGAAAAAGGGAAGAAAGACCTTTGCCCAGCAGTGGGACAGTGAAGGGCTAGTATAAATATTATTATTTTCAATGCATCTAGGCCCTAGACTAGGGCCTAGATGCGTTGAATCCGCGCTTTCGTATCAAGGAAGGTACGTTAGGCCGATGGTCCTTGCTATTAAGGTGATTTTCCACCGGCGAGGCGAGACGAGAACTGAAATTTGTATGACGGCGCCCGCGGCGACTCGCGGCGGGTGCGCGAAAAGCCATAGAAATTTCAATTCACGTCTCGCCTCGCCGGTGGAAAATCACCATTAACGATTATTAGCAGTTGTGAAGTCATGTTAGAGGCGATCAGAAAGGTTTCCTATACCTTCATACGACATAGGGAGAGTAAAATAAACGAACAATAATTTCAAAGGAATGAAATGTACCTAAACCTACCAACTCTTGAGAGTTTGGTCCTGGTTTGGTAAACTTTAATGAATAATATTTAGACACAGAGTGATTACTATTAAAGTAAATAAACAGCGTTTAGGTACTTACCGGTAAATACAGGAATCAGTTCAGGAAGCTCCCACGTTTGTAGGAGCTCAGCTACTTCATCCATGTTTTTTGGTACAGTTATGTACAAAGTAATACAAACCAATCCAAAGGTAATGTAAAATGTAAGCGCTATTAACAATTATTCGGTGTTGAGCATTTATCTAATCAATCAATTCGCATTACCGCATACGCCAGCCCGGTAACGGAAAAGTGAAATGAACGAACAAGTCAAAACGCGCCGCGTTCTCGCGGGGCAGTGTTGCCAGATGCCGGAATACAAAAAGCGAGAGCTGCGATTTCAAAACGCGGATTTTTAAATGAAAATGCGGATTTGCGGAATACGTTTATAGGTTTTTTTACTACGTTGAAAAGCCGAAGAAAAATCACAATATATATATTTTTAAATATATTTTCATTTCTATTCAAATGAAAAAATGTCCTCGACATCTTTTCATCAAAATGATCATCAAAAAGCCGTGGTGGCCTAGTGGTTTGACCTATCGCAGTATCGCCTCTCAAGCAGAGGGTCCTGGGTTCAAACCCCAGCCCGCACCTCTTGAGTTTTTCGAATTTATGTGCGAAATTACATTTGAAATTTACCACGAGCTTTACGGTGAAGGAAAACATCGTGAGGAAACCTGCACAAAACCTGCGAAGCAATTCAATGGTGTGTGTGAAGTTCCCAATCCGCACTGGGCCCGCGTGGGAACTACGGCCCAAGCCCTCTCATTCTGAGAGGAGGCCTGTGCCCAGCAGTGGGACGTATATAGGCTGGGATGATGATGATGAACTAATCAATTTGATTTCAATATTTCGTATTTTTTTTCAATATCGCAACGCAACGTCGCTTATGCTTGACATCACCTACTTAAATGTTAGTACAAACTACAAGCTTTAAAATGTATAGACATAGACATACATTATCTGTTTATGCTAAAAATGAAATCCATTGAACAAAATATAACAAGCGATGTACGCTGAATAGTAGTCAGTTATTGTTAATTTTGCCCGACCTTTGTTTTCTAAGTATACGCTACCGTGTGAGTGAAATGGCTTTATCGCAAAGCGCGCAAGTGTGAATAGTACAACGAGTGCTTCCGCTGCGCCGTTACGGCTTACGGTTAGCGTTCGGCGGTTTCGTTCGTTCGATGTTTTGAATTTATCACCTTTTTCCACGAGCAAGTGGTAACATTTAAAGATTGTTCGTGTATATTTTAAAAAAGCGGATCCGCGTTAGCTTAACGCGTATAGCGGGGCCAGTGGCAAAAACGCGCGGTATAAAGCGGAAAAGTGGGGTGTCTGGCAACACTGTGGCGGGGCGGGGGACACGCGCGACGCGCGTGGCGGGCTCGCTCTTGCTTGTTTCGATCAAGTCATTCACAGATTCAAATATATGACTATAAAAATCTACTCAGAAGCCTGCTTACTGCAACGTGCCATATATGAATTATAACAATGATCAATAATTTGTAGATTCTACTAAGACGTTGTTTAATATAACGCATTATTTAATTGCAGCAAATTTGAAAATTGATTGTTAGAACATTGTTAGTTTGTTGTTGCTACTAAAAATAACATTGTAGAATACACTTCTTATCTTATTTGATTCTAGTTTAAGTTAAATTATTACAACTTCGCGCTTTGTTAGCTTAACAAACATAAATCGTCAATGTAACACAAGATTTTTGTAAACTCAAACAAAAATAAGGTAATTAATTTTACAAAGAGCCTTTATAAAGGTAAAGAAGAATTAAGTCATTTTTATAAAGAACTTTTATTAAATTAAACAACACATTCGAACAAGATCAGTTTGTTGTTGTAATTACCCACTTTTGACTTTAGTAAACATTTTCAACATTATTTCAATTATTTTGGTACCAACTAAGAGAAAATGTCACTTAGTTGGAGTGTATTTTTTTCAGATGTACTGCCGAATAACTCTTTTCGCAGATTTATTAAGACACTATAACGCGGCGCGAAACTTGTGTAATGCGCGCCGCATGTGTGTCGCAGCCACGCTCTGTAACAACTTTTT
Organism: Choristoneura fumiferana; assembly: GCF_025370935.1. Lineage (NCBI taxonomy): Eukaryota > Metazoa > Arthropoda > Insecta > Lepidoptera > Tortricidae > Choristoneura > Choristoneura fumiferana. The sequence goes on along the minus strand of NC_133475.1, from coordinate 89,003 downwards.
CTATCAGATCTTACTTTGATCTTGTGAGTGCCAATAACAGTTGACAAGATGCCTTGTTAAAATTGACATATATTTCAAGTAATTAATACTTTAATATTATTGGTTTTGCCGAATGTGATTGGTATATTTATGTGTTGTGTCGAATTCCCGATGGTCAAGTTGTCTTACTGTCTACTAACTCTCTTAAGTACGTCTGGCACGTAAATCCATAAGAAGTGCGAGTTCAAATAATATTAGATGATCCGAAAATCTTGTTCGTCATTGAAAAAACAATACCTTATTGTGGGCAGGTTCGGGGCTGGTCCGCGGGATTCGACCTGAAGGCAGCTCCACGCCCCGCGCTGCTCGATCACCGTCACCGGTGTAATTCCCTCTTCCAGTTAGTTAATATGATTACGCAGTCGAGTGACAAACGACTGGCTAATTGTTTATTAGTTATCTGGAACGCCGGCGTCGAGACAACTGCCCGCGTGGCGGTGATTTAATCTCGCCGTATCAAGTATACATGGCCAGCAAACCTAAGTACGTGTTTAAGAGTTTTAAAACGGGATTGTTATCGTCGTCACCGTAAGGTAAGCCTCGCCTGCAGAGCAGAGAGCGGCGCCCGCCTGCGCCGCGCCGCGCCCCGCTCCGCTGAGCGTAATAGCATTTCATTTCCTCGACTGGCGGCGATACGCGATACGGCTCGGTTTCATATCTCGTTCGGCGCGCCTATACAAGTATACAACTGATATAATAATCTTGGACAATTTGTTTTAGGCTCGGGGATGGAGACGCGGAAACAGAGGGATGGATGATGACGGCGAACAATTCAATTATTCTGGAAGATACTCGTATTGTATGGGTCTCGTCGCGGGCGCGCGCGGCGCGGGCGCGGGCTCTTCTTAGGAGTTAGCGCAGCGCGAGACGAGAATTCTTTATTTAATTTGCCGCTTATTCATAGACTATTTCATGCATATTCAAGCACCGTCGCAGCGAGCTGTAATTGAGGAAACCTTCGAATATACATTTTAATGAACGTCCCGCTCGTGCTCGCGCCCGCGGCCCGCGGCCCGCGGCGACCACGCCTCGAGTCTCCCGAGTCCCTAGTGTTTAACAAGTTGTCCTTGTTAACAAGCCTTCTTATGAAGGCCATAAGACAACTAGTTACTACGATTACTTTCTGACACCAACAATCGCAATACCTTAGCAAAAATATATTCTAAAATGAATAGTAAAATAATCTTCCCAGCTGGAGTTTCTCATTCGCTTCTTACACTTATATTCTTCACAACGACTACCTAAATAGGATTTTGTGTTCTAGAACTCTACCACGAAATCGTAATGGTTGTAACATAACGTAAATTAATTTACGAGTAACATCAATTTATCATTATCTCAAAGCCTTCAGCGCACGCCTCGCCTCGCTCGGGAATATTGGTACATAACGCCAGTAATCCCGCCATTACGCTTACCTCCGCTTCTATAATAAACTTTTATACTCATAAGAGTCATAGTTTACCACGTCAGCATTAGACTATCTCCGGTACACACCCGGGCCGAAACCCTTTTAACTAACGCATACGGGAAGTTTATCTGACATTGCCATTCTCTCTCGTGATTGTGCTACTTCCAATAAGCTTCAATTTCCGACTCAATCCTACTTCCAGCCAAAGATGGTTAAGATGTTTGGATGTTCTAACAAACATTAGACGTTATGACGTGTGAACCGATTTAGATGGTATTTGATATGGAGATGGTTTAAGTCCCGGGAAACATGTTGTCACACGACGTCGACTGTATTTTATTCGCAGATGACACTTCTATTATAATCAAATGTAATGATCCTTCCAACTATAATGATGACATCAATAGGACACTGGCTAAAACATTTGAATGGTTAAATATTAATAATTTAAAGGTAAATTTAAGTAATACTAACATTTAAATTTCAGACAGGCCGATGTAACTCACAAAATCTTAACTTAATTTTGAGAATAATGTCATTGAAGAAGTCCAACATAGTAAGTTCTTGGGCATAATGCTTGACCGTAACTGCAGCTGGCAGAAGCAGGTAGAAAGTGTCTGTTCTGTTCTGTTCTAGGGTAAACAGTTACACATACGCATTGAGAAGAACAGCGAGGACTGTCTCCGCACAAGCTGCCCTCTTCGCTACGACCTCAGTATTTGTGCACTAATATGTATAAATATCAGTTTTTGGAAGTAGCAACAGTTGCGATTTCGTAAAGTTCAGGAACAATACAGATACAAGCTTTAAAAGCCGCGTACGACTAAAATTACTGTCCAAAATTGCATATTGCATGTGCACAATAGTTATTTGTGTCACAAGGGAGCAATATGGTGTATTTACGGCGAGGGCGTACATTGAATCCAGAATGTAGCGAAGGATTCTGCAATAGAATCCTGAGCGTAGCGAGGGATTCTAAAGTAGAATCCTGAGCGTAATGAGGGATTCAAGTGTTAACGCCCAAGATGAAAATAATTTTGCTCCCGAGTGGCTCATACAACTTTTCACACCGAGCATTAAAAAAATTATCATTAAAGAACAACCAGCATAGAAAATAGCGTGGCTTTACAATTATCATCTTCAAAAATTGACATTTGCAATAAAACACTTAGAAAAGCCTTGAACAGAAAAGTTGCACTTTGCTCCCTCTCGTCAGGGAGGAAAAGTTACTTTTCTGAAGGAGAGGTGTGAAAAAATTAAAATAAGTTGCCAGCGTCGTTTAAGGAACAGAATTTAAAAGAAGAATTTAAAAAATTATTTAAGCAAGCTGTAAAAAATGGCTTACTGACAAAATCTATATAAAAGAAAGTCGTGTTAGTTACACACCTATTATTATTATTATTATTTATAATAGGTAATAAATAAATCTAATCTAATCTAATCACTATTTATAACTCAAGAACGGCTGTACCGATTTGGTTGAAAATTAGTGGGAAGGTAGCTTAAAATCAGGAGACGGACATAGGCCACTTTTTATCCCGATATTCCCACGGGATAGGGATAAAATTTCAAAATAACAACTGCTAGGCTTAGAGCCATGAAATTTTGTATGTGGGTAGCTGGACCTCTGGAATAACACATAGGTTACTTTTTATCCCGATATTCCTACGGGATAGGGATAAAATCTCGAAATAATAATCGCTGGGCTTACTTAAGAGTCATGAAATTTAGTATGTAGGTAGCTGGACGTCTGAAATAACACATAGGCTACCTTTTGACCCAATATTCGTACGGGATACTTAACTAGAGATAAAATCTCGAATTAACAACCGCTGAGATTAGAGCCATGAAATTTGGTATGTAGGTAGCTGGACCACTGGAATAACACATAAGCTACTTTTTATTTATTCCGATATTCCCACGGGATACGGGTAAAATCTTGAAATAATAACCGCTAGGCTTAGAGTCATGAAATTTGATATGTAGGTAGCTGGCCGTCTGAAATAACACAAAAGTGACTTTTTGGCCCGATATTCCCACGGGATACCTAGGGATAAAATCTCGAAATAACAATCGCTGGGCTTGGAGCCATGAAATTTGGTATGTAGGTAGCTGGACCTCTGGAATAACACATAGGCTACTTTTTATCCCGATATTCCCACGGGATAGGGTACACACACACAAACATCGCGCCTGTTTTCTGGAACGGGGTAGGCAGAGCACACGAAACGTTACCGCTTCGGAGCCACTTTTCGCAATTTTAGGTTTAAAATTTGACAAAAAAAAGTTACAATAAACGCTAGGCTTAGAGTCATGAAATTTGGTATCTATGTAGGTAGCTGGACGTCTGGAATAAGATATAGGCTACTTTTTTATAGGATAGGATAGGGAAAAATCTTGAAATTTCAGCACTGGGTTTAGAGTCTTGAATTTTGTACAGTTGTTCACAACACAACCTCAATGAAGACCACAATATAAATTTTGGAAATTTCCATGAGAATTTTGTAAAATCCCGAAAATTTCAATTGCAACTACCAGACCGAACTCAACTATGATAACTCAAGAACGGCTTGACCAACTTTTATGATTTTTATGTTTTTGGATAATCTTCATCAGGAATAGGATAATACATATTAAAAGCATTGAAGAATTCAGGAAAAAATAAAAGAAAAAATATTTTCCCATACAATATTTTCATGGGTTTCGTAACTGCCAAACATTTAATGGTCATCCCGTCGATACGGTAAACTGAGTAAACTCTGCCCTCAAATTAAATTGTATTGAAATAAATTGGACCCGCTAGATGGCGCAGTCAGTTGTTTTGTATGTTATTATAATTTTAATGTAGTGTTTTTTCGGGCAGGACAACGCCTGCCGGGTCCGCTAGTGTTATTATAATTTGAATGAATTTCTGAATGATAGGTAATTTTTTATTCTAATTTTGTATTGCAATTTAATCTATTATTTTTATTAAATCTGACATGCCTGTATCATCAATAATTCATATTTTTAAATAAGTAGTTTGTTACCTAGTTTATATAAATGTATCTACATCTGTAAAGGTAGGGTTTGGTGAGACTTCTAAAGTTGCAAGTGTAAATAAACTACAACTGTAATGTAACCCAATCTCCGCATACATGAATAAATCGTTTCATTTCATTTCATATATCATTACACATAAATATAATAGTTTTTTTTCTAGATAATTTCATTGTTCCGGCGAGATAGCAATAAACGAATTCTTTATAGACAACGTCGCGGTCGCGGGCAACAGTATGACAACAATTATTTTTTGTCACAGTGCTCACAGCTTGTTCACAGTCACAGTCCTCTCGTCACTGTGTGTGACAGTTCCCAGTTTCAACCCGTGGTCACCCGTGGTCATGGTCTAGTCACGAGGAAACTTATGCTGACCAAACACTTTTTTGCGTGTGGGACAACTTTTATATTTTTAAAATTACCTGTTGTTGTCTGCGACTTCACCTGCGAATTATTCGTTTATCGTCTGACCGCGGGAATCGTGTAATTTTCTGGGATCAGTCTCAGTTCCTTTGTCGTTGTTCTTTGGTTTCAAGCTATCTTCATACCAAATTTCATCGCGATCGGTTGAGTGCTTTAAGCATTATAGCCTAACAAACAAACAAATATACGCACTTTCGCATAGAAAATATATTATTTTCATTATTTGTAGCTTTAATATCGGCATAGTAAGTTATCTTTTTTTTATATTTTTTGAATAAATTACCTTGTCTTATCTACTATAAATGGTCAAAGGATACAGCTCTGTGAGCAAACAGTACTCCGTATGTACAAGCCTATTAACACCCTTTGGGAGTAAACTAAAATCATCGGCGTCACATGCTTCCTTGTTTAAACCGCAAAGCACTTGTGACAGAAGACGCTTAAAGCTTGTCTTTGCTCAACATTTGTTGGGCTGCTTCAGGGCGCACAGTCACGGCTACACTCATCTCAAAACGTGTCCCGTTACTGCAGCAGTCTCATATATCAAAGCAAAACCCATAGTTACCACCTCTTTCAACTAAATTGCTCAATACGCGATCTATTTCTTGCACTAAACGTCTTATGATGTAGAGGGAAGCGCGCCTTTGATTTTCACGAGCTTTTGATATCGATATTAACTGGATGCCACTACCTATACACACGTCACTAACGTTACGTTAATAAACCTTTTATCTTCCAACTCCACAAAAGAAAAGTTAGTTTAGACATAATGCATTATGTAATATATGTATAGCTAGCATATTATAGCACATAGCATGCTTCGTAGCTTACATTATACCACCAGAAAATACATTTCCCGCATTTACACAGGTATGCAAAAGGCCCGCAGCGATGTTCGAATACATTATTTATGTAGTTTAAAGACTGTGGTTATGCTAACGATGGAATTAATTCAAAATACGTCGTTTGGGCGGGCTGCGCAACGCCGCATACAATATTCACGGCGCGGCGCCGCCCGTGGTCGCGCCGCCGAGTTCAAATTTAAAAAATCTTTATTGCCATCAAAAAAAGTAAAACAAAATTATAAAAATGATAAACATATTTGTAAATGAAAAAAAAACTGTACTTAAATTATGTTGTGTGACAATGGGTCCCGGTCTCAGCATGTGCTGGACCTCGAGGTCCAGCGCTGCTTTTCAAACTGGGCCCTAGACAGACCTCGGTCGGACGCGAACAAAAAGGAATTCGCGGAGCGTATGTGTGTGTGCGTGTGAGTGTGAGTCTTTGTGTTGTGTGCGTGCGTGCGTGCGTACGCTCGAGTATGCGCGAGTGCTTCCATGCTTGCGTGCATGCCTGCGGCGCATGCTTATCGTGAGGGAGTGTCAGTTATGGAGTGATTGCTTGAACTTTAACAGAGGCAGGCAGAGGCATCATGAGTTGCCGGCGCGGCGCCGCCCGTGATCGCGCCGCCGAGAGTTAGTTTGACTGAACATCTTTAACTGTTTTTTTATTTCTGGTTGACCAATTTCAAATGCTTGACCAATTTTGAGTCAAAATTTGAACATTGGGAAATAAAGTAAAAGAAATATCTGGTAAAATATTTCGACTTCATTTTAAAGGGATCTTGTACATACGAGTACATACATTAAGGGGGCGCGACCTCGCGCGCTGTTCATACCTAATGCATAGCGCAGCAGAGATATGCAGCAGAGTGATTCACATCACAGCAACTATTTGTTTGGCATTAGCATTCAGCGCCGAGGTTCAGTTACAATTAGCATGCAGCGCCGGCGCCTGAGCAGCCCCCCCCCCTCCCCCCTCCCCCTCCCCTTCGCGCAGCACATGCCGCTGCATCGTAATGCCGTCTCACGGCGTGCCGAGGTCGGTGCATCTCGAAGCCGGAGCTGGCAGTGCCGCCGCCGCCGTGAGGAAAGGTGTTTTTAACGCCACATACTTCCGCGACTCACATCGAAAATATAAATGATTCGATTAGGTAAGTAGTTAAATGAAGTGGCTCGTCTCCTTACTTCTCTCATTTGTTGTCGAACGTCGAGCAGAAGTTGAAACGGCTTGCGATTTAAGTCGATTAAAGTGATAAAGGAGTGTCGGGAGTGATACCGCACAGGCACTGGCAATGTGGTCGCTCGCTGCCGCGGCCGGGTCTGATAGAACAGTAAAGCGCCACGCCTCGGTTGTATCTGAAACCGTTTGTCGTGGTCATTTTGGCTAGTTGTAAAAGCCATTAGCGAATACGTTTAAAAGCATTTCCAGAGTCAATTGGCGAGTCAGCTCCCGCGATGCACTCCTGGTGAAATTTGATTTCAACGAAAAATGCGTCGACGCGGCAACCGCAGTGAGAACAGAATTAAATTATGATCCGTTTTAAAATAAATGGAAAAACGACAACAGTAGCAGCTGGCGGTGGCGGCTGACCACATTTGTAATTGCGCCCGCACGGCCATCGCTGCTTTATAGTAGGAAATTTTGCGTAGCTAGTAGTCGAAGTCGAAATTATACTGAGTACCTACAGCACTCGATGTTGAAGCATGACGTGTGTACGAGTGCCAGTGCGTGGCGCTCGACTGAACTAATGAAAAGGTATAACTAAATTATGTAGGTAAATACCTATTATGTGTCGGTTACCTTTACTTGCCCGAATTTCATTTGCCCGAATTTCACTTGCTATACCAACGTTTGCCATAAAATATATAGAACCGTGCTGTTTTCAGGATTTTTTTATATGTCATCATATAGAATGCAGTAGGTTAGTTTAGGTTAGTTTAATATCAACTCTGAAGAAATTACTATTTCAGAAATAAATTACTTTATGGCAAATGAAAATTCTAGAAAACGATACATTCGGTCATATGAAATTCGGGCAAACGATAGAGAACCATTATGTGTAGTATTACTGCACATAGTGTGAGCCAGCAAGCTCGCGCCAGCCCGCCCCGCGCTGCGGCTGGTATCGTTGAGCTGCCCGACATTAGGTGCTCAGCGCACAACTCTAAAGGTGAATAAATTATCGCGTGAGGCGCGTGAGGCACGCAACGCCCGGGAGGGGCCGTTACTTTATCGTTTCTTGGAGATACTTTTCCTCAGGCTTTTGTTTTACTTTACTACAACTCTGCACTAATAAAGTATGGAACGATTAGCATTGTTTTCGTCGGCTATGTTTGAACGTTTTCAATTAAGTAAACTGAGTTTGCGTTCAATTGTGCATGAGTGGTGAGTGGCACGAGCACGATGCAGCGAGCGCTCTCGACTGTTGCCGAAGTAATTAGTGGAGAAGAGTTATTCAAATACTGGAGGAGGCGAGTCTGGCGCGAGTGCTCTGCAACTTTGCGAGCGCGAACTTTGACTCGCGTCGCCCGCGCGCTCCGCTATCTCGTAGGACGAACGAAGGTCAGCCCCGCGCGCCCCGCGAGCGTCGCAATTAACGGCTTTGATGTCGCCCGGCAGCTGTTCAACTTTCACTACAATCGAGCCCCCTACGCCCCCGCCGCCCGCCGCCGCCCCCCAATTCGTAAACCGCCAACTCTCCAACTCGAGGGGTTTAACAATAATTTCCGAGTAACTTACAGCAAGAGTACTGATAAACATCGTCGGTCGGCCCTGATCGAAGGAAGCCGCAGCACTGTACTTATTTTAATTTAATGAGTCGAGCGTTACTGCAGCGTCAGCGCGCGGTTAGTACTTAGCGTACTTACTCGTAGATAGCGTCCACGGGAACTGCGGTGGTTTGCATTATTATTCGTGAAAGGTCGAATCGCACAAATATACTTCAGAGGTGAAATGAATAATCTTTTTGCTGAGGTCGGGATCAGCGACCCGCGGTCCTCCACGTAAGCTCACTCGACCAAAAACTAATTCTTTTCTATACCTATCCCTGCTTCGACAAACTCTACCACCCAATTAAATTATTATGAAAATTATGTTACTTTGACTTTTGATTTGTTTAAATAACTACACATAATGTATTTGGAAGACATTTTGCCTCATTTTGCAAATGAATAGGCCAGTAAGTAACAGTAAACAGACATCGCCGGAGATATTTAGATAAAAAACAATAAATTAAAAAAATCAAAAACGACTGCCTTAAAAACCCCCGACACCAAAAAAACGCCAGCTAAATAAGAAAACGCCCTAAATAAAACGCCGACAAAAATCGCCGCCAAAAAAGACAACTAAAAAGTAAAAAAATAATTATGCACTACCTAGCTGTTGCCCGCGACTTCATCTGCGAAGAATTCGTTTATCCCTTTCCCGCGGGGACTATGCTGATTTCCCGCAAAATTTGCCTAAGTTAATTTAGTATAAGTACCTAGTAATATTTTTTTTATCTAAGCGTCGTCGGTGTCGGGGGACCGCTAAGGTAAACAGGAAACTAAAGTGCATATGTTGTATTTTTTAAAGTATTAACCTTATTGTTTATGTATAACTTAAAATCCAACTAGCAGGATCAATCGTGTAAATTGTCATTGTCAGTGGGATGTTATTGAGCACTGTTGATCTCACACTCGAAGGGCCACCTACCACCTGCCCCCCCCCCACCCCCCTCACGACGAGTTGTTGTCGGCTTTTCTGAATAACGTTTTGCAAAAAACAACTTTTTTGTTGTCTTAATAATAACACGGAGTGGATTTTAATTTGATCCGAGCGCGTAGCCCCGGGGAGGCTAATTCCGCCGCGGGCGCAGGCGAGGGGCCCTTCTTTGGTATTATCACATTACGAGCCGGATGAGCCGAGAGGAATAGAATCAACTTGCTTCAATAGCCATCTCGCTAATGTGGAGCGGCGCGGCGCCGGCGGGTGAGAGATGCGGCGCGCGGCGCGGCGGGAACAAGGCAAGGACTATTGCTCCAGAGGTAACTGGCCAAAAAGGGAGCCAATGAGTAGCATGACAATCAAAACGGTTTTATATTGTTACCACTACAACAACCTTAAACAAAAACAAATACTAAAATAAAATATGTCTACCTTATTAAAAATTAAAATGGCGTCTCCATATAATCTGTCCAGCTGCTCTGGAGGATGCAGCATATCTGCTACTATTATTATTCCGAGTCTAAGGTTTGTATGTTCAACCGTTGCAGGGGTAGAATGGAGACATAAATAAAAAAATAAACCTTGAAGTTTGATTTTTTACAAGTATACGAAACCCTTGGTGCGCGGGCGCGGCTCGCACTGGGCAAGCCTTTATTTAAATTCTGACGCTTTCCGTTGGAGCTATTAAGTCCTTTACATTTTACTAGTACGTACAAAGCATTTATAATCCGATCTGCGTTGAGCACCCGAGAAAGAAGCCCGCGCCGCCTGCTCACAGCGCTCTGGCGCCAGCGCCGCCGGCGGCCACGACAGCGTTCAGAGATGTGTCGAGTGAACAAGAACAAGCCAGTGGCCCTCGCCGACCGTCGATCGCGCCGCCGGCGCGGGACGCGGGACGCGGGACGCGGCTGACAGTTCGACAGGGTTTGCGGATCGTAACTTAATTATCAATTAACTTGGGATGATCGCTCTTCGGCACAAACTTGCTCGACTATTTGTTGTTGTGGTCCCATCACGTCCATCGGTGAGCCGCAATCGATATGTTGAATTAGTTATATTCTGGGAACCACGCGTACCGCAGCCACCAGGATCGGTGTCACGGGTGCCGCAAATACCAGACCTAAAGCAAAGTGGTATTCCCGCGTCTTGAAATGTTCAATGTCAATTGATAAGTTGTTCGTACATCAGAGACGAAAAAATAACCGATATATTCGTAACCTCTTCGTAAATGCTTCATATAATCTAAGATGAAAGTGAAAATAAGCTCGCTCGTTCATCACGCGTGTAACCGGCGTAAATTTATGTAATACTGGCGATTACGTGCAGCGGACACCGGCAGGTGCGCGCTCGTAAATACACGTCCGCGGGAAAGTGCTCTCTTTAAATAAACATCGCGGCAAAGTGATCGCCGCCCCCCGGCGCCCCCGCCGCCTCCGCCGCCCCGTTAGACAATGTGGTGCTAATTGATGATAGCCGAAGGCTCCCGCCGCAGCGCTCGGCTGCAATCAGCGCGCTTGTCTGCGCGAGGGCCCTCCGCTCCTCTCACGAGCCTCCTCCACAGAACGCCTCTCCGCGCGGCTTCAGGCTTGGAGAGCCCATGCCGAGACCTCGCTGATGAGTGCCGCCCTGCACCGCTGCGGTGATAGCTTCAGCCACGATTATCAATATCATGCGTGATCATGCAAAAGGAATTGGAATTTTTATTTTATTTAGCGTAGCCGGTGACAGGAGGGCGGCGACGGGCACTGGCAGCCCAATGTTGTTATAGTTTGGATTCCGTACCTAAAGAGTATCAATACTAATGCTAAAGTATATCCTTATATACTTTCCGCCCGCCCATGTCCGTACGTGTGTCTGTCCTTTTCCGTGTCACAGTCTTACAGCGCAAAGCTTTTGAGTAGGTCGGTACTGATAATTTCACAGAGTTTATTACCACGAGTACAGAGCCGTAACGACAACAAACCTAATGATAGATATCTTATCTCTGGGATAAAGCGGAAACTCGGTCGCCCAGGCACTGTATACTTAAATAGAATATGCGATGCAGAATGTGATGTTTCACTTTGTTTGTGTGTACCGGTTACATGAATCTTGCAAGCTAATTATGACATTTTCAGTCGTCCGGATTGATGGGAAAGATACATTCATAGAAATTTGACGATTTCGCTACAATAAGGTTAACATAATCAGTGCAAAAAAAAAGTAACAAAAATGTACTCCCTCAGCTCGTCACGCCTACAACTCTTACGGGTATGATTGTAATATATAGTAGCGCGCTGCATGTCGGTCGAGCCGCGTCCGGCGATTACCTCCCCCCACTCCGCGGGGGGGGGGGGCTGCTCGGCCCTGCACTAATCCGCGGCGTCTTCATGCTTGCACGACACACTCATTGTTGTAATTTGGAGCAACTATGGTGCACCTGCACAGTTCACGCTAAATGAGTTTCAAACTAACTGAAAAGGACGGCATGACACTGAGCTCCACCGTACGGTAGTCATCGAGTAACTAACAGTACATTTTGAAAGTGAATAAATAGATTTATTTATTTCCTTTTTAAAAAAAGACACCATACATTTGAAAGAAAATTATAACAACCACCTTTTTACATTGGACTGAGGGAACCAAAACCGATAGAGTAGTTTCCGGTGACATAAAATATATGTGATTCGGCAAGAAGTACTCGTGACGCTGTACCATCAGCCAAATATGTGGTCCACCACCTTAAAGTTGATAATCGTTTGCGTGTCATAAAACAATAATGCCAATAGACGTGTCTGTCAACTTGAAAGTTCGACTTTAGCGACATGTTAATTTGATAGAAACTTGTTTTAAAATTCAAAGACCACTTTTTTGGCCGATGGTACAACGTTGCAACAGAAATAAAGGAAAGGTCCAAATTGAGTTGGCGTTTTTTTAGGGTTCCGTAGCCAAAATGGCAAAAACGGAACTCTTATAGTTTCGCCATGTCTGTCTGTCTTTCCGTCCGTCCACGGCTTTGCTCAGGGACTATCAATGCTAGAAAGCTGTAATTTTTCACGAATATATAGGTAAACTATGCCGACAAAATAGTAAGTAAAATAAAAAATTCAAAACCAATTTTTTTAGAGTACCTCCCATAGACATAAAGTGGGGGTGATTTTTTTTTCTCATCCAATTTTATAGTGTGGGGTATCGTTGGATAGGTTTTTTTAAACCACTATAACAATTGGGGTGTGCAAATATAACTTTAAAGTGCAATTTTCATTAAATTTCGAATGGTCTGTCAAAGCAGATCAAACATCACAGAGAAAATCAAAATGGTATGAAAAAAAAATATCAAAATATACGGCCTCAGGAGGTATATCAAAATTACAAGGAAAACTATAACGGCTAAGTTTTCTTGAGAATTAGCAGTTTAAGAGTAAATAGCAGCCTAAGGTATAAAATATACCTAAACTTGGAATATTCCGTACAATATACGAAATCCTTAGAAAAATATTACTTAATTTTTTCGTAATGGCTACGGAACCCTATTTCGAGCGTGTTCGACACGTTCTTGGCCGGTTTTTTCTTTGGGAGCATCGTTACGTGTGGACGGTCATAAACAGCGGGCGTTTGAGATTGGATGTGTCGTGCCGCTGAGTCGCGCGATTTAGCACCCTACGCTGTGGGCACAAGGCCACGCCGCCCGCAGCCACCGCCCTCCGCCTGGTACTTGTTCGCTGTTCTCAACTACTGGCGTAGCACCTTTGTAGCGCCGCTACGATCGTAGCACCGTAGCACGCGTAGCGCGGCGTTATGCAACGTGGAATGGCTAAATGGCTGGTATTCGGTTATCGCGCGCTGATCCCTTGGGAATTTTTTCGGGATAAAAAGTAGCCTATGTCACTCTCGGGCCCATAAACTATCTCTATGCCAAAAATCAGGTCGATCCGTCGCTCCATTACGGCGTGAAAGACGGACAAACACACAAACATACTTTCGTATTTATAATATTATAGTATAGTATAGTATGGATTTAAACATACATTTGTTGATATTTATCACCCAAGAGGTTGCTCGCCCCGCAAAAACATCACGCTTTAAGGTGCGAACAAACCGCTGCATAAAAAACGGTGACGGCACGGAATCGCATGCTCTCTACACCGCTGCTTAAAATACGCAAACGGTGTGGAATCGCAGTGACGTGTCGTAAATGTCACGACTTTTGTTCGGTAAAGATCTGAAGTTTAAGGTACGCCACTGCGATTCCGTATTTTAAGCAGTGGTGTGGCGAGCATGCGGTAAAAACGGTGCGCATACGGTGCCTCACTGCGATTCCGTGCCGTCACCGTTTTTTTAAGCAGCGGTCTGGTCGCACCTTTAGTCGTACGATGCCGTCGGATTTGTGCGGAGACCGGGACACGCATTAATCAAATGTATTCACGCGCAAGCTTGTAAAAAAAAACTGAGGGATACCTGGACACGCATTTGATGATTCATTATTTCCGAATGGTTTCTTTGTATGTGCTGTTAGACCTTCATTCTTTCTTGTCAGACTAGATTATTTTTTAACCTCCTGAGTCCTGACTTTTTTAACAAACTTAGCGCTTAAGACCTAGACGTGGTTGACCTGAATTGTTATTTTGGATATAATTTCAAAATTCTTAGAATATCTTTATTCAATGAACAATTTGTACTTTATAAAGTACATTCGGCCGTTATTCTTAGTGTTAATTGGTCCTTTACGTAAGTACGCGAGAGCTCAGGAGGAACCTAAAAAAACAGGAAAATTATTCTTTGAGCTGAGTAAACTGCCGCGTACGCTTTTTGGCTGCAAAAAGTTGAGAATCGGAACGCTCTCCCTCATTTATCAAAGAAATGGAAACCGGCCACCGCGGCGGCGGCGAGTGCAGCGAGAGTGCGTAGCGGAGCGGGCCCGCGCCGCCAACTGGGTCAGGGCCGGGCCGCGGGACACGCAGCCCCCCCCCACCACCCCCCCACGTGAGCCCTTCTACCACTTTCACTTGACACACTGTAGCGTCCCGTCTTTATGCCATCCGATCCTGCTCCTCTTAATATTTCCCAACATCGTCCGCGTGCCCGGCCGTCGGTCCCGCCGCCGCTAGCGCGCACCGCGGCGCCGCCTGCCCGCGCCGTGCACCGGCTGCTGCTGCAGCGCCAGACGCCGCGATGCTGAATGCTTTATAAATGGCGGTCGCTGATCTCGTAATCAAAATAATATTTCATTTGACATGAGATGAATACTGTGATGCAGGGGTGGGCATTCTTTTGGAGCGTGGAGCCCAGGATGGAACGTTCTGACCTAAATTTGTGCTCTTCTCTTTTATTAAAGTACTTATACTCGTACTCCAAAGAGAACTTTTTAAACAGTAAAAGTTTACCATTCATTAAATTATCAATTTTATCAACTAAATCTTACTTTATTTAGTTCCACCCATGTGACCGACACGACGAATTTGATGCAAAATGGAGAGCACATGACTTTACCGGCCGAGCAATACCGACCTGATATTTGGTAGCCCAAATGGCTTCGAAAGAACAGCGCGGTAAATTCCGGTCACGCAATATCTACCCGGTATGAATAAATACCGCTCTAGCATTCCCGACATGATAAACACCGGTATGATAATCGGAGGCCAATAATTACCGATATGTGTTTCCCGTCCCGTTTGTGTTAGGTTCAATTGTTCCAGGACCAAATTAAGTTATTTTATACTTATCAGGTCAAGAATGATCACCGCGGTACGATGCATACCGGACTGATAATTAGTGGCATGGCATTAAATGTGCGTGTCACACGAAAAACAGGGTCGGTATTTCCATGTCGGTATTGTGCTGGCCGGTAAAGACTGTCTCCCCTTGTGGTAATTAAGTGGTAAGTGGTAGGTAGTTCCTTACCGGCCGCATCACCGCGCGTCGCCGGTCGCCGCGCTCGCGGCTCGCACGGGTCACAGCGTTTCGTTTGATCTGCTTTCAAACATTTCCATACATATATTATGTAAATTACCTAACATCAAAGAAATTCTACATAAGTATTTTAACATTTTAACGGCGACGAGAGAAATTTCAACGAATAGATGTTTTAATGAGTCGTTTAGGTAATTAAATAATAATCTCTCTTCTCATGCATTGGAGGCGGGTTTATGAAATAATTATTGGAGGGTAATTAGTGAGATCGGGTCCGTTGAGCGCTGTGGTCGTTAAGCTCAGCCCATTGTTGCGGTGTGTTTTTAACTAGCAACTGCACTCGACATCGGGGCCAATTAACGTGTCTCTTATCAGAATACCCCTAATCTTCAACAATCCCGAACATGTGTTGAAGCTAGCGTCCGGCCGCAACCGGCGGTAACGACCGGGCAACAGCAATACCACAGAAAGTAGACGCTCTGTTCCGACTGTAACTAAAATGCTATGTAACTAAAACACCCTCCGGCGTCTTACGCCAAAGTCGCAAAAAGTCCAGTGTCGAAATTGCGTCCACATCGTAAGAGAACATAAGTAAATACAGAGATAACCGTTTTTCGCTTTCTTGGCAATACGTTATTACTATAAAAACTTTAAAGCCTATAAGGAACTGATTTGCGCTCCAGGGTAGAACCTTTTCACTTCTTCTAAAGAAATCGAAAAATTCAATCGCGAAAGCTCAGATTGTTTGTTAACCCCCGACGCAAAAAGAGGTGTGTTATAAGTTTGTGTCTGTCTGTGGCACCGTAGCTCTTAAACGCGTGGACCGATTTGAATGCGGTTTTTTTATTAAAAAGTATCTAGGTTTTCTAGCGATGGTTTTTAGACATGTTTCATCAAAATCAATATTTCGAATCAATAGGTGTGAGATATATACCAACATTTTCCAACTATTTTACGCACGTGCCCCGTTTGCGTGGAGCTTGTTTACGATACGTTACGGCAGCCGCATCCGGCCGCGTCCAGGACATTGACCGTGAACACTCCTCGCAGATCAACAAACAGATTGGCGGCAGCTTTGATGACTGCTGGCTGAGTAGCTTAGTGGGCGGGGCTCTGAAGCCCATTAGCCAAATTTCCTGATACTTACACTGAAGAAATTGTGGATTAATGTTAATGTGATTGTAATGAAATTATCATTTACAGCTCTTATTTAAGCCGGGTCCGTTGTCCGGTGAAACAACGGACGCCTACAAGCGGCTTAAGGGGGAGGCTTTTGTTCAACAGTGGACGTCTTCCGACTGATCATGATGAACTCTGCAAATTTCATGACATGCTCGCTCATCCGCAACTCGGAGTATGCTTATAGCTGGTGTTGCGGCCGCCGCCCGCCGCCCGCCGCCCGCCGCACGAGCAGGGTCGCGTCTCGCTGCACCGCGGGCGCCTGCGGGCTGCGGCCGGCGGCGCGCTGCCGCCTGCCGCCTGCCGCCTGCCGCCTGCCGCTTGCCGCCCGCGGCGACGCATCGCCAGCTCCTCGCTGCACGTAAAAATCACTTCCGCGTGAGCCTCTCGGGGCACGGCGGGCGGGGGCCGGGGGCGGGGAGCGGTATGCGAGCGGCGCGCGGCGGCGGGCGGGCGGCAGTCGTCGGCGCGCCCTCGCCCACAGCGATCGCCGCCGCCGCGCGTCCTCCGCCAGCCCCGCACTGCCCGCGCCGCCCGCCGCTCCGCTTTGTGACCGTTAACTGTGCTAACGCCATGAATTGATACCTTGGAATTGCAGGCGAGACCGCGTGCCGCCAGGCGTCTTTTTAACGCTGACGCGGACATCGTTCGTTCGCGTGTGACGTTGGAATTGGACGATTTAGTAATGGGTTATCTGTGTTTTCCACTCGAAGTACACACGAGGTACCTCCTGCGAAGCTGCTGACGCGAACTCTCCGAGCCGCGCCGATCGAGCCAGGTGCCTCCCGTGCCCGTCATCCCTAATCCGCAATTTTTACGATCACTCTACTAATATTTTTCTTCGTGTACTCATTTGTCGTATTAATATGCTTCGTTGAGTCTAGCAGCTGGCGTCTCCGGCGGAACGTTACATGTAATTAAAATGTTTAGCATGTATGCGGGCCGACGGCCTCGCACCAGCAGAGTACGCCGCGGGACTGCGATCAGAGCGAGTGTTCGGTGCGGTGTAGATACTGCCGCTGCCCCCAGCCGTGACCCTCTGTCCGCTGACACCGCTTACACTCACTCCAGTGCAATATTTTTCAGAGTCTAACATGATTATTTATTTATACTGCCGATACAGAATACAAAATACCAAACGTCAGATAAGGCAACTCTACTACTTTCCCGTGTCGACCCTACCTAGAGCCAAGATAATACTCGTAGTTTGCCGCTGCATCTAGATTTAACCACCACATCTGACTGTGCCTAGTCTTTATCACACCCAGGTGTCTTATTTCCGGTTCAGCAATTTCTTAGGTTACATTCAGGTGTCATTAGTACTTGAGATAGGAGTTCTGATTTATTTATGTCAGTCATTGTAGAAGCCTAGTCCCTCAAATTAAGTATAATTAATTGTGCGGTAAAAGAATAAAAAATACGAGAAATAATGTATCAAGTATTAGCTTGTGCTGGCGCCTTCATCTACCATGAATTTGGTTTATCGCTATCCCACGGAACTATAATTTATTATTTATTTAATGTCCTTCCTAGAGTCTCAAACTATCTCTATAACAAATTTTATTTTAGCGTGAAGATGTAACAGACAGACAGGATTACTTTCGCATTTATACCTAATATTAATAAAGAAGTAAGGTAAGGGTCCGTAATGCAAACAGAACCAGCAAAGAGACTACCTGACGACGATTGGCAAAGATGTGACAACCGGACAATATATTGGGATCTGTTCAATTAATACACTAACTTACAGGTGTGGAGCTTTAGTTTGAACAAGGAAAAACAAATCAGACGAAAAAAAATAAAAAAAAATACCAAGTGTTTTGGACGATGATTACTTTATTGACCGACCAATGACACTGTTTGAAAGGATAGCCTACTGACTGTTAACGCACGAGTGTAAGAAATTGTTTATATCACGTGATTAACGTCAGGGCGCAGTGACCCAAAGCGGGTCTTGGCCTCCAACACCAGATGACCCCACGCTTTGCGATCTTGAGCCAGCTCTTGCCTGCCTTCGACCTCGAGGTCCAAAAGGTCTTTCAGGATCTCGTCTCTCCAGCGGTACAGTCACGAGCGTTAATTTTGGTCCCATTTAAGGTCGAATATCTGTCATAGTCGGAGTCTGGACACCTTGGACACTCCTAACCTTTAACATTGGGCTCAGATACCTGGTCTTCAGTTTCCCTATTCTTTCTTATCGTTCAGCTGCCGTCCCAGAATCTTCCGCAGAATCCTCCGTTCTGCCACTAGTAGCTTATTCTCTTCTTTGAGCGTTAGTGTCCAAGCTTCGCAACCGGACATCAGGATCATCCCAGCAGTGCCAAGTCGTCAGCGTACCCAATAACCCGGCGCGTGCCATTCAACTCGACTCCCCCGTTAACGTTCAGCACCTTCCCAATGACGCTTCTTCCTAATGAAGATTTTGTTTATATAAGAAAGAAAGAAAAATAAAGAAAATACATTTATTTAACGCCATAAAAAACAAACATAGGAACAAACATAGAGTAATATATTTTGGTTTTTGGAGTGGGAAGATTAAAGCAAACTCCCAGGTCAACGACACAACTGGTTTATTGAGAAACTACCCGACACATAAGAAATAACAGATATACCCACAATTGATGCTATAGGTATAACACACCTCTCCCTCTTACAAAAAAAAAAAAAAAAATACAACAAATAAGTAAGGGCCATTAAGTACTGATATGTGAGATCGTAAGTAATGTCTCAAGTACTCATAATTGAACCTCTTATTATATGTATCTATAGTAAAAAAAAATAAGTTAAACAACAAAAAAGCTTAGTTTAATTATACTATCAATAGTTTAGTGAAACTTATGGCGTTATTACCTACTTATGTGTTTAAAATTTGTTAACAGTAACAAAAAAAATAATAATTTTCTTTGTGACTACAAAACTAAGGCTTACTAGAATAGTATCTACCTACTTACTTAGCTAAAAGTTAGGTGATGTCACAGAATAAGTAATATGGTGTTGTCTTACAAAATCAGTTTTACCATATTTGCATTATTTTGGTTCCTACTTACTACATTTTGGCTAAACGTCAAGTAGCCAAACTAGTACAGCTATCCCATTTTTTTTTGAAAAATAAAATACGACAACCATTAGCTAACACTTATAGGTACCCTTAAAAATACAACTGCGTTTAGCTCGCGGTCGGTATTGATTGTTGGTAATGGTTAATTCCGTGGGTTGCACAATCGTCTCTTGTTTAGAACTCGAAGTGCTCGATGCAGACACGGGGATAACTGGGGCTTCCTCACAGGTGTTCTTTCGTGTGTCAACATTACATGCATCATTGTTGTCTTCTGGTTTATTATTCGTTAACGACTCACGCTTTTTAACATCCGGCTCGTTGATCGGCAACAACTGATCTACGTGACGTTTCCACACCTGCCCGTCGGGCAAACGCACTCGGTATGTCAGGGGAGCTTCCCGCTCGGTGACTGTGCCCTCGGCCCACTTACCGGTCCTCGCGCGGTAGTCGCGCGCCAGCACGGCGGAGCCCACCCACGGCAGCAGCGCATCCAACCGGCTCCGCAACCGACGGCCCAGCAACGCCTCAGCCGGAGCGACTCCTGTCGTGCAGTGCTCACAGTTTCTGTACTGAAATAAAAACTTACAAACAGCTGCGTCAATGTCGACCCCTTCGTGAACCGCTTTCTTCATTGCCCGCTTCACCGATTTTACGGCGTTCTCGGCGGCACCGTTACCCGCTGCTCGATAAGGGCTCGTGATAGTATGAGTGATGCGGTTTTTACTCATGTAGTCTGCAAACTCTGCGGAGCTAAACGGGGGACCTCCGTCACTCACCACCTGCGTCGGTAAACCGAAACGAGCAAAAGATTCACGTAATTTCGTCACCGTAGCTCCGGCACTCGTACCAGACATCTTTTGCACTTCGATCCACTTGCTGTGCGCATCGACTGTAATTAAATAATACTTATTTTGAAACTCAGCAAAGTCGATGTGAAGCCGCTGCCACGGGCGCGCCGGGAAGGCCCACGGGTGCAGCTGCGCGCGCGGCGGCGCGTCGCGCTGCTGGCGGCACGCGGCGCACGCGCCGCACAGCGCCTCGATCTCCGCGTCCAGCTGCGGCCAATACACGTAACCTCGAGCCAAGTTCTTCGTCTTTACGACGCCCAGGTGTCCCTCGTGGAGTTCTCGTAATACCGGTTGCCTCAAACTATCGGGAACGACTACCCTGTGATTATATAAAATACAACCTCCGTCCAAAGTCAACTTATCTTTCCTGTTCCAGTAAGGTTTTTCCTGTTCTACAATATTAACATTTGTAGGCCACCCTTTTAGTATGTAATCGTAAACATTTCTCAACACCGCGTCTTTCTGCGTCTTTGACGCCACCTCCCTCGCGCTAATAGGAAACGCTTCTTCCACAAAATGAACATATGAGACCGCATCTACTTCGGATCCTTGTTTGCGGCCTCCCGACAGCGGCAACCGCGACAGCGCGTCCACATTACAGTTGTCGCTCGATTTGACAAATTCGATATCAAAATCGTAAGCGGCTAATTTGGTAGCATATCGCTGTAGTCGACTAGCGGCAGTTTGTGGTAAACCCGTTTTAGGTCCGAATATGAATGTGAGAGGTTTATGATCGGTCTTAATGATAAAATGCCGCCCGTAAAGGTACTGGTGATGTTTGGTTACCCCTGCAATGATCGCTAAAGCTTCCTTGTCAAGTTGACTGTAAGCGCGCTCGGCTGCTGTTAGGGTTCGCGACGCAAAACAAATAGGGCGTTCCTCGCCGCTCGGGTAACGGTGCGACAGTACACTACCCAAACCGTAACTACTGCTGTCGACTGCTAACACTAACGGAAGCTCAGGATCATAATGCACTAGTACTTTTTTACTAGCCACAATTTTCTTGACACTATCAAAGGCTCTTTCACAGTCCGGGGACCACACCCAAGTGACCTCTTTTCGTAATAAACGGTGCAAACAGTAAATTACTGAGCTCAGATTTGGTATAAATTTGCATAATAGTTTATTAAACCCAGAAACGATCGCAACTGTGTAACGTCCTTGGGGCGGGCGCCTCCAAAATAGCTTTGATTTTATCGGGATCCGGGTGTAACCCCTGTCTGTCGATAATAAAACCCACGTAATTGATGCTATCCTGCATAAAAGAACATTTCTGTAGTTTGACTCTAAGGCCCGAGTCGCGCAGCCGCGCGCATACGGCGCGGAGATTGGCCTCATGCTCGCGACGGTCGCGGCCCGTCACGGCGATATCGTCCAGGAATACCGCCACGCCGCGCAGCCCCCGGAGCGTCTCCTCCATAAACCTCTGAAATTTTTCGGGGATACAGCTCAATCCGAACGGAGTGCGTCTATAAACAAATGTACCTATATGTGTGCTAATGGCTGTACACGCTTGTGATTGTTCTTCTAATAACAACTGTTGGTATGCGTTAGTCAAGTCAATTTTACTATACTGCTCCCCCCCACTCAGTGCAGCAAATAACTCCTCGATTCGTGGCAGAGGATACGGCTCTTGGACTAGTTTGGGGTTAATGGTGACTTTATAATCTCCACAAATTCGCAAGTCACCTGATTTTTTAACCACCGGTACAATAGGTGTACCATACTTTGAATGTTCCACCTTATAGATGGTACCCTCCGCCACGAGTCGTTCGAGTTCCCGCTCGACAGGCTTACGTAATGCTAAAGGCAACGGCCTCGCTTTTATAAACACTGGATCTGAATCTTTCAAAATAAGTGAAATTTTTTTTGTACATGTACCGAGCCCAGACATGAATACGGATGGAAACTCTTTCTGTAAATTTTCAACAATATTTTTTTCGGTCATGTGCAAAAATAAATCGCTTATTTGCACACTGTTAATTTTTAGCTTTCGTAACCACGATCTACCTAATAAAGGAGGCCCACCCTTCTTAATAATAAACAACTTTAAGTCTGTCGCACTGTGTTCGCCTAAGGTAGCATTCACAGTTATATAACCAACGGGTTCAATTATTGTTCCCGTGTAAGAACGTAAACAAACATCATTTGACTGCAGTGTAATGTTTTTGAAAAATCTGACATAACAATCATAATTAATAGTAGATAACTTACTTCCAGTGTCCAGTTCGAAGGTTAATATCTCACCGTTTACCGACACTTTCACTGAATATGGCTTGTCATCTTTACCGCATACATTAAGATTGTAAAGTTCACACTCTGACTCGTCCTCGCTATCCAGGTAGTTATGGCCCCGGGCTCGCGCTCCTCGTTCCGCCGCTCTGCCACTCGTGGGCAGGTTGCTCTGCTTACAGACCAATTTGAGATGGCCCTTTTGGCCACATTCATCGCAAGTATAATTTTTAAAACGACACAAATCCGGTCGATGAGTGCGCCCGCATCGCCAACAAGCGCGACCCGCGTTCGAGGCTGCCGGCGCGCCGCCGCCGCCGCTACCGCCGCCGCCGCGGCCGCCGGTCGGCGCGCGCCGGCCGCGAGCCTCGACGCGGTGCACGGGCTCGCCCGCGGCGCCGGCGCCCGGCGCGCAGCCCGAGCCGCTCGCCTGCGCGCTCCGCTCCGCCGCCTCCAGCGACAGCGCCAACTCCACCGCATTACTATACGTGACCGTTTTCTTCGCAAACAATCGCGATCGCATTTCGTCACTAATCAGGCCGGACACAAATTGATCACGGAGATTCTCTTCAAGATTGCTCTTAAAATTGCAGGTGCTTGCGAGGTGTTTTAAGGCTTGCAAGTATTCGTTAAGAGATTCGCCTGTTTTCTGTCGCCGCTGACGAAACAAATGTCGCTCCGCAATTTCGGAACGCTTCGGTTCGAGATGGTCGTTGACCGTCTTGACGAGATCCTCAAATGATTTTGTCTCTGGATCATTCGGCGCACATAAGTCACACATCAAATTGTATGTCGCCTCGCCCACTACGGTCACCAAAGTTGCCACTTGTAACTCCGTTTTGATTTCATTTAAGGTTATGAATTGTTTCACGCGTCTAATATATGCCGACCACTTTTTACTTGCCAAATCGAACGGTTCAATTTTTCCGATCGGCATTTTATTGATTAGGTACCTAACCACTGTAACTTTACGATTTTAATATTAAAAATAGGATTAACTCGTCGCCAGTAATATATTTTGGTTTTTGGAGTGGGAAGATTAAAGCAAACTCCCAGGTCAACGACACAACTGGTTTATTGAGAAACTACCCGACACATAAGAAATAACAGATATACCCACAATTGATGCTATAGGTATAACACAATAATTATAACATATATATGTATGTAGTAGTATACCAAATCAAATTTAAGTTATTTCAAATGTTGATAAATCTTCGAACCGCTCCCGGTCCTGTTTAAATGTAAAAAAACACACGTCAACAGTTCTCACAAACTTTTTTAACATTAGTAAAATCTTAATTGGAAACTATAAAACCTTTTAGGAGCTCATGGACTGTGTTTAATTTGTACGGCTAATTGTGTCGCTCAACATTCCCATAAGGATCCCTGAACAATAAATAGAAGCTGAACAAATACGCGGTCGACGTCGCGTTGCTCCTGGTGCATTCCAGCTTTAGCGGGATTTCCGTAAATATATTACTGACACCTTATTTGTGTGCGGTATACCAACAAGTTCTTTGCTTTTATATTTAATTTTTAATACAATGTTTACTTTTTGTTAAATGTGATTAGTGATTGGTTTTATGAATAATATACTCCGCAACAGGTTGCTTCGGTACAAGCTATAAATAATTTAAATAAAAATACCATGGGACACTTCACTCCAATTGACCTAGTCCCAAACTAAGCTAACGGCTAACTGGCCGCTTCTTTAGTTAATCTGGTCAATGCGACCACTGGTCATTATCTCGTGGCAGTATAGCGCACGAGTTGCCGTAGAGTAAGCTTAAATACAAACCTTCTCTTCAATATACGTATATGTAGGCCTTTAAATCCAAATGCCTAAAAAAGCATGAAACAAAACAAAAACAAGACCTTAAAATTATGAAACCTTAATTCTAATCCAAAAATCACCTTACATACAAAACAATAGAGTCCAGATCTAATATCTTAAAACTCGAGCAATACATCCATCAATCGATGCCCAACTCGCGTCTAACAAGAATCAAATTAACAATTTATCAATTTGTCGCAAGTCCAAATTACGACGGTTGTAATTTAGACTGTAATCCCTTTGTGGACGGTCGCGTTTGGTCTGGTTGTGAAACAGTAGTGTTGCGGTTGCGGTGGCCATGTGGGTTTTGGGAGGGTTAAAATGTTTTCCGTGTTGACTGTCCGGGTATCACCTGGTTGGTGGACACAGGATACAAGTACAGTACGCGAGAATATCAAAAAAACATAACCCTTCGTGACAGTCGGTTAAAAAGAAGAGCGCAGCCCAAGGTATCGCCAATATTTGGAACAATTATATTTTTTCCTTTAGAAATATAAAATTTTACTCGCAAATGTGATGAAAAACATTGTATGTCGCACGGGTGGTACTAGAATTACGAACATCGACTCATTAAAGCCCTCAGTCTTCGACTTCGGGCTTCTAATAGACTCTCGTTCGTAATTCCTTACTTACCGCCCTTAAGACACAATGTACTATTACCTACTATAATTTAATCTTCATTTAGGCTACGATTACTAATACGATACAAGTAGAAAAATATTGAAAAAAAAAATTGTATGGAAGATTTATTATGTACCTATCTAATATAAGACAGGATTTTTTTTTGTAGCCGTAATATGTTTTTTAGGTTTCTGTAAACTGAACAAGGTAATTTTTTACCATTTTTAAAGACGGTTTCTGTATCAGAAAAAAACAAGACCCTATCTCAGGATAGAGTAGAGGCACGTAGAGGTATCAATGCTGAGCTGTTAAAACATTAGTTTCGTTTTGTTCAACTAAATTATTGTTTAATAGGTCATTTATATTCTTTGTACGTGTTACTCTACTGTATAATTTAATAGTGGCATATTTGCTGGTCTATGTTTCGTTTAAGTCTTATTTTCTTAAGTTTTTTTCTATATTGTACCGTTTTTTGCCCAAATAAACATTAAACATTAAACTAAAATTATTAATACGTATGATACTTAAAGCAATGGTCTCTTGTAACTGTAAAAAAATAAGCTGACGCAAGTTGTATCTTTAAATAGTAGATTGTTGTACGAGTATACAACAAGAGCATAAAACGAGCCATTTTACCCGAGACGTTTATATAGCCACCGAGCCGGTAAATGAAATATCAACAGTGGAAACAATTGTTCGCTTAGGTACTATGTACCTTTTATTGTTCATGCATTAATATAATATAATTATACATTTATAGTTTTATTGATTTATTTGATTATTTTTTTATAAATGAAAAATAATTAAAAAATATATGTACAAACTTCTTTGTTTGTGGCTGTTTACACCTTTTTACTTTATGCACTAGAGCATAAAAAGTCATCTTATGTCGCCTAGATCCAGCATAAATACCAACTTTACGACCATGAGAAGAGAAAACTATATTTTCACAAAAAATCTAGTACGCGGCAAACAAAAAATTGCTATTTGATGCTCTCTATACATACATCAAAGACCATAAAAAAAAAAAAAAAAAATTAATTAATTAAATAAATCATATATGCCTTACAATACAATATAACACAATACAATAACTCTTTATTGTACACCAACACATAGTAAGTAGTACAGAAAACAGGTATATAAATAGAGATTTACTAAGGTAAGCAATAGGTGGCCTTATCGCTTCAGAGCGATCTCTTCCAGGCAACCTTTACAATGGACAAGGGGATTTACGATAAGTAAGGAATAAATTTTAGCAGGTGGTGCAATTTACAGTAGGTTAGAGCAATTTCAAGAATACATAAAACTAACACATACACAACAAATCGAAACAGTTAGAGAAGTAGATAGATAGGTATCATAAAAACATAATAATATTAAATAAGCTAACTATAATAAAATATTCACCTTACGTGATACGCTGAAGCCAATTTAATTAGGATACTTAGGGGCTGTTTCACCATCCATTGATTAGTGTTAACTGGCGGTTAGGTGTGATGCCGTCTCCATTTGTTTCGTTCGAATAGACGGAGACGGCATCACATTTAACCGTGGGTTAACGCTAATCAATGGATGGTGAAACAGCCCCTTATTCTAAGGTTTTAAAAGGTTTCACAGTAGTTTGACGACACCTGAGCCACTGCTGTTTTCTCCACTACGCCTTGACTTGCGATATATTTTACTTGCCCACCATTTCGGAATTATTTTCGTACCTGCCGAGCCCGCAACATATTTAGGACTAGGTATCTAACAAGGAAACTAAAATTTTAATCATATTACAACAGTTGTTCGACTATCTAATGAAGGTTTTCTGTCAGGTGGAATATGGAGTTAGTGTCGTGAAGTCTGTTTGACGTTATAGTCTTGCTTGCGATTGGCTCAATGAGGGCTATCGTTTTTTGTCTCACTAGATGGCGCACTGTTGCGTGAGGTTTTTAAGTATGGCTTTCAAAGTCTGTTATTACGGGCGTGAAAACAAAGTTTAGATTAAAATCATATTTAATACACCTTAAAACCGTACCATAAAAATATCGAGCAACCACAGTGTTGCATAGTCCCCGTTTTGTTCGGAAAAAGGAGGACAAAAGTTTCCGAAAGACAAACTGTCTCAAAACACAGTCATTCATAGCCCCGTAACGCATAATTGCCATAATTAATTTCAGATATTGCAAAATATTCACAAAATTATTCTAATTATAAATAAACCCGCGTAGCTCACCCAAAAGCTATGAGATTTGGCATTTCGCAGACCTCACGCTACACTAGCGCCTCTAGCGGCGAATTCATACGCGATAGCCCTCATTACTTTTATACAGGGCGTCTCTGACCATGGAGCTTTAAATTCAAGGTTCGATTCTACTCACAAAACTAAGCTACTTAGATAATTTATACATCCTCAAAGTTTAACCGCTAAAACAGTGTATCGGACATGGCGGTGTTATCGCTGTCTCTTGGTACGGGGCGGGGCCGTTAAATAATTTTTGACATTTAGTTAACATCTTTAAGATAAACACATGCCAATGTGCCGTCAATTTCGTATTGGTGCATACATTGAAAATTGCATTTAATTTGTATTTAAAAAAATATATAGTGGTTATATTTTTAAAAAGTAGCAAATCAATAGTAGCTCAGGTATGCGAGCAGAATCGAACCCTGGATTTAAAGCCCCCGTGGTCAGAGACTCCTTGTATAACACAAATGTTAACATTGACAAACGGATCGCGTTATTCGCTGGGTGCGAAGTATACTAGGTGGGGGTAATGAAATCTATCGCAGCGCTAATAGTGGCCAAAAGTAGAAATAATGTAGGTTCTGTCATCTGTCATACTCATATGAATCTGTCATTAACAAAGCGATTTGTGTAAACTTAACTGCCTAATTTTAGTAATAGATGTTTGTCTTCTTGAATTATTGAGCAATCCCTGTTTTGTTACTATTATTTAAAGAAACCATTAGAGTAGCTTTATTTTTCTGTTTTACAATAAAAGTACAAAAGTACGACTAAACGTGAAGTAAACAAACCCTGACATAACCAAAATAAAATACACTCTTTGAATAAATTTTACTTGCCTCATTTAATTTTAATGACCGAAAATGAATTCACAGCGCTTTGTCCACCCAAATCACGGTATCACAGTAATTTTGTATTATAAATTAATACGTGATACGAGGTTTGATTTTTGTCACAATGTCGCAATGAAATTTAAAAACGACAGAACCTCAGAGCCAACAAACTTGCGGACGCTAGGTGGCGCTGATGTCGTGCACAGAGCCAATACTAGCGCCAAACAGCCTGTCACAACAACCCTCATTGATTTATAGTACAGTGCGACAAAAATCATCATGTCAATAACGAAACCAACGCAGATGTCTTGCAAAATTTAACTTTTACAGTTCGCCTTTGATAATGTATTTATAACCTAGACAGTTCCGATGTTTGTAATGATGATCGGTTAGGCTTCAAATTACTGTACTACTTACTCTAATATTTTGTATAAAAGCGGGTCTTTTCATGTGTTGAAATCCATTTGGTATATTATATGCGTTAGTATGCCCTCATATACCTCAGTGAAGTAACACACTTCGTCCTCTACGATGTAGCACGCTTCTTGCATTTTGTATAAAGTCGTAGCGGTGCTACACGAGTTCTACAAGGCCACCTAGTAGAAGTTGAAATAAAGAATTTTGATCTCCAATCTTCTGCAGAAAAAAGGTACATTAAATATTTTTTTTGTTGTTTCGTCTTATTTATATTAAATGGTTTTTCTTTTGTAAAATATGTATAGTTTATCGTGTGATTTTTGCAAAAAAATTGAAACCTATGTTTTTTTTGGTGGGTGGGATTTTGGCCAATCTTACTCAAATAATACCGTTCTTATGCCCCGACGTCGGCGCGGCGCGGTGGTATCGGTGACTGTTGTCACCATCTCTTCATGGTATTTATATATATTTGGGAGAAAACTTTCAAATCTAACAACTTCCAGTGGTCAAATTGTCTAGAAGATATAATGTGACAATGCAAGCAAAGTCAACACAAAGTTTTCGGTCAACAAAATTTACTAGGAAATCAAATTACTCCATTCTCTAATTGATCATAAATAATATTTTCAATAAAAACCTATCTTTTGAAACTTAATTCTCCAAATTTTATTATAAATTACCGATATATATTGAACAGAACAGCTTGTCCGTGTTGTTTTAACATAAATACTGTAATTTAAAGGTAATTCATAACCGCCCGTTCAAATGGTTTTATTGAAGGCCTCATACGAAATGTTAAGGTTGTAGGGTTCCGTCTTGTTTTAAGTAAACGAAGAACATATGATTTTTTATCTTAATTATAAAATTTAAAATAATATAGATTTTGCTAATTTTATGCAATTATTTCTTCTGGGCCCGGTGTCGTAGGTTTTTATTTTAAAATGATTTCGTCATATTTTGTTTTGGCGACCGGATGGCCAAGTGGTTAGAGAACCTGACTACGAAGCTTGAGGTCCGGGTTCGATTCCCGGCCGGACAGATATATTTGTATGAATACTTAATACGGATGTTTGTTCTCGGGTCTTGGATGTTCAATGTATTTAAGTATGTATTTATCTATATAAGTATGTTTATCCGATGCCTAGTATCGATAGTACAAGCTTTGCTTAGTTTGTGTCTAGGTCAATCGGTGTCAAGTGTCCCATGATATTTATTTATTTATTTGTGCACTAACATAATTTCTGAATAGTTGGTACAGTCACCAGCATTAATATCTGCCACAGCGGAGCGTGCGAAAATATCTGACACGTCCTTCCGTCCGGCCTTAGAAATAGAATCGTATCAGATATTTATGCACGCTTGTTGTGACAGATATTGGTGCTGGTGACTGTACTATTATTTTTTCTTAGTTTTATTAAGATAAGTAACAATGTGTGTTAGTGTGTCTTTAAGGTGAAATCATGCAGTTAATCCATTCCTAATAATCGGTTTGACCTAAAATTTGGCATGGATGTATTTAGATGGCGAAAAAATATTTAAAATATTTTTTACAAAAACTAATTTATTATATTTGATGTAAATAAAAAAACAATAAAGCTAATTTTCACATTGACTTGTAACCTAAGTGATAATGGCCTTTACTGTTTTAGCTGTAATACTTAACAAACTTTCTTGTTCAGGTATCAATTCTGTTATATTTATATAAAACATTTATTTTTCGTATTAAGCCTTTAGAATAAAAACAGCCGCGGAACTCTCAAACAGCTGGCACATTGCGCATTTAACCGGTTATTTTTATACCGACAATCAAAACGCCATGCCACCTACGTCGCTGCCGTATAAATTTCACCTAACCCATACTTAACCCTGTAATAGCGGCGTAAATACATCGAGCCGAGAGCTATTGGTGTTTGCAGGGTTGCCGAGGGTCGATAGCACTTTTGCCCTTGATTATACGATTCCGATTTTTGGTAAATCGCGTTAAATTCCGACTCATCTCAGCAGATGTCATGAGGCATTTATTAAAAAAATAAAACGATACTAATTCAGCTTCTGGTGAAATGAAGCAAAACGATCATTTTCAATATATTTGGGTAAGTAACTTTACCAAAAGCACAAAGCTTTTTCAAATGCTGACTGGCAAAAAGTGCTAACAAAATAACCCTCCTTCAGGCAGTCGGGTAAAATAAACTATTTTGCCCATGCTGTTTCTGAATACATACGTACGGGTAAGTATCTTCGATAAAGAGCCGGTATTTACTCAGAATAGTTTTGCTCATAATGTAACAGGCAGCTAATGTAACTATTTTATCCTAGTTAGGTACTAATTATTTAGGTTAAGTATAATATGATTGTCATTTTCTACGATGTCACATGATACTCGAATTTAGTGCATTTTTACGCCTCATTTTCGATGCGCTAATAACATGTTTATTATATTTTAATATATATAATATAATTGGTGACAACCCTACCTAAACATCGAATATTAATATTTTTCGGCTCGAGTGCACCGGCACGTGACCCAGGGCTGTGAATTCGGGACGCTGCCCGGCACACGCCTGCAGGCACTGGCTCGGAAACGGTCTCCTATTTATCTCTAGCTAGCTTAGTACTGAACGTTAAAAGAATTCTTAAAAACGTGATAATACTTTAAATCAAAAAATCTCTTATTATTATTATTTTATTTTATTTAATCTGTACTTCTTTTGTTTTTTTTTGAGTAAATAAATCAATTAATGACCATAAGAGTCAGGTAACTAAATAAATTAAATTAAATTTCACAAATAAAATGTACTTACATTAAAAATCAGAAATGTATTAATAATCCCTGTCTGCGGACCGAACATGTTCAACTCTCAGTATCTTAAAAGTTGCAACAACTGATCAGGTAGGTATGAGCTTTCTACCAGATAGGTTAAATTGCAAGCAGATCCGATTGCGCTTCTGGTACCGATATCACTGAATATGAGATGAAATGACATTGAAATATGGTGTGTACTTGTACTCCATATATTAGACTTTTGATTTATGTTTTAGCTAATATATTGAGTCCTCCTGTTTTTGTTAAGAAATAGAAATATATTATGTTACGTCTATTATTCTGCGATTTGCTTCGAAAGTGTTCACTTCGCGCCACTAAGTAACTACCACCTGCACCCCACTACCCACCCTCATAAACAAACAGCGAAACAACCAATAAAGATTCCTTATTTTATCATAATATTGACTCATTAAAGTCTACAAATAAGAAAGTAAGAAAGAAGGAAAAAAAATAGTTGACGAATATTTACGGTTTCAAAAATATCACCACCAAACAGAAGAAAACAATAATAATATACCTAATAATATATAATTTACATTGTAATGATGGTGACACCAATGCTCACCGAAAAGCGTCTCCACTCAGCATATGTTGCCACACAGTAACGCTGATTTTGTGCCGAGCCCAAATTTGAGCTACACGGCAGCTCCACTTTTTATTCAATACCAAGATTAACCATAATTAAAAATAAGTACCCAAAGTTCATGCCTGATTCATCATCACAGCCTATATACGTCCCACTGCCGGGCACAGGCCTCCTCTCAGAACAAGAGGGCTTGGGCCATAGTTCCCACGCGGGCTCAGTCCACATTGGGCATTGGAGCATTGGGAACTTAATTATGCCTGATTACTGATTTTTTTTAGGGTTTCGGACCCAAAATGGCAAAAACGGAACCCCTATAGTTTCGCCATGTCTGTCTGTCTGTCCGTCCATCCGCGGCTTTACTCAGGGACTATCAATGCTAGAAAGCTGTAATTGTGCACGGATATATATGTAAATTATGCCGACCAAATAGTATAATAAACTAAAAAGATTTTTTTTTACGGTACCTCCCATAGACGTAAAGTGGGGGTGATTTTTTTTTACTGATCCAACCCTATATTGTGAGGTATCATTGGATAGGTCGTTTAAAACCGTTAGGGGTTTGCTACGACAATTTTTCGATTTATTGTTTTTTTTGCGAAATATTCAATTTTAAAGTGCAAATTTTCATAAATATCGAGCGTTCCCCCCCCCTCTAAAATCAAAACCGGTGGGTGGAAAAATTTGAAAAAATTCAGAATGGTAGTAAGTATATCAAACTTTCAAGGAAAACTATAACGGATAAGTTAGCTTGAGAATTATTAGTAGTTTTACTCTTGAATAGCAGCCTAAGGTATAAAATATACTTAAACTTGGAAGATTCCGTATAAAATACGAAATCCTTAGAAAAATATTGCTTAATTTCTTCGTAATGGCTACGGCACCCTTTTTTGCCTGTAATGTCCCACTGCTGGGCAACGGCCTCTCCCCTGAATTTCCAACTCGTCCTGGCGGCACTTACTCATTACTTTACTTGAATAGATACAGTGCCTAGCGCCTACAGAGATATATCTAGTCTTCATTTCCTCGAGTGCAAAACCGAAAACTTGGCACTTATCATTTAGCTCACCCGGTTTAACGCTAACCTAAATACGGAGTTCTAGCCAAACTGAGTACACACGGGACCTTGTTCTATGCCAACAATTTATGACTGCATTAACTTACCTTGGTCTAGAGCAAAGTAATGGCTCGCGTAATGGTAATTGAATGTCTAGGTACCTATACCTGTAATCTATTTATTGCACTTTAAATAAATTGGTATGATATCTTCTTTTAAGTTGCTACAGTTTGACAGAGTGGTCGTGGTTATCGATTGTGTATTTATAGGAACCTTCATGACAGCTTTCTTGAGAAAATTGTGTGGTTGTTTTCCCTTGCCTTTCACAGCCGCAGTGCTGGAGTCCAGAGTTCCTATTTGGCAATAAAGAGCACTACTGCCCACCCTCACGTCAGGTCTCTTCGTCGCACTTTAGGACACCCACGGGTAGAGACGGGTCCGCCCCATTCTAAAACCGGGCAGGTTATAGACAATTTTAAAACTATGATAATGATAGCGATGGCATACGGTCGGTATCCTAACAAAGTATCCACTTTTTCATAGAATAAAATTGGTCGCATAGAAAAGTGGACACTTATGTCAGGGCACCGACTACATAGACATAGGTTTTATTGAGGTTATAGAACCCTACCTAATAGTTTACCTATCCAAGGACACCAGGACGCCAGGGATGGCGAACGAATGGCACGCGTGACAATGGCAAGCGACAAAATAATCTGAGCACGTCACTAAATAATCATCGAATGTGTGCACTTCATTGATAGTTTTATTTTCGCATATGCAAAGTTTACCCCATGCCATGGGATAGACGAGAAAAGAAAATCGTAGCGGAGACTAAGTCGCAGAAACTATATATGTAAGAAGCATCTTGAGAGATCGTGAAAAGTACCACCATGGTACGCGATTCAGTTTCCTCGACTGTACTTACTCCTTTGTTTTTCATCAGTTTTTCAACAAGATTATTGTTTATATTCATGCCAAGTTACAGCTTTTTAGGGCTAAAAGTCGGAGCTGAGCTGTGGACAAACGGATAGACAAACGAAGCAATATGGTGAATCTATTAGGATACCTTTTCGTCATTTTGGCTACGAAACCCTTAACCGATCTCAGGCCAAAAGCAATTAACAGCAGCGACCGTATTATATTACATTATGTTAATACAATATCAAATCCATAAGTCTCCTTAGCTTGTATTGTACCTACCTACTTACTCCATTAACAGTCCCAACGGTGGAGCAACAATCTGACATAGTAAAGTTAGCTAGGCTCTCCGACCTAAATCTCCGTAATCCACAGCAACGTACAAACATCTCTAAACATTAACATTACTAGCATTCAGAATCGTCTATAAATTATGTACAAGTACAATCAACCCAAACAGTATCCCTTAATTTGACAAAAAAAAAAAAGTTCATGATTTAAATCTGATCGTGGGGCCTTAAAATTTTTATTAGTCTTAGGAAAATAACGCGGTCGTTTCCAAGATAATTGTCATGAGTTTTCATCACTTATCCTCGACAATCAAGACTGAAGAAGAAGATATTTTTTTGATAATAAAAAAAATACAAAAATGACCTTAATACGACTTTTTGCATTGTAGATACTGTACATAACATGCTGTACATGTCAATCAGTCATTTCCCACCTTTATTATGCACAAATTAAAATGATGACTAGCTGTTATAGTTTTATTACCTTACCCTCTGTGGTGGTTTGTGTTGTATTTTATTATATTATCCTTGAAACACCGTTACTTGTACTACTTATTATCTATTCTGTGATGTTGTCCACTCTCAACACTCTTTTGGCATATAGGTCGTGTTTATCCTTGACCTTTAGACATGACATGACAGTTAAATGTTACTTGATATGTATCTAACGTTCTAACGTTGTATTTATTCGAGTTAGTTGTGAGATTAAACATTAAAAAAAACTTACTTAATTGTTTTTTTACAAAAACATTAAACGATAGTATAATAATTAATGGTATTCACAAAACAAGGTTCATCAGAATGGTCTATTAGAAACAAACCTTAGCTTTCATTTTTTTACAAACTTTTGATCAACTTCGACTGTACGCTGTAGGTAGGAGAAAGTTAAGGTAGATGAAAATTAAGATTGGTTTTTGGAGTCTTTTTATATTTTTTATCTTAACTCCAAATTTGTTACTTTTACCATACGGTTATCCCGTGAAATCCATATCGAAAAGAGAACTTTTCTTTCTCTTGTCCGGGTGAGCGGTTAGTTCCGAAAGAGTGTTGTCTCTCGATGAGAGCTGTCGCTGCTTAAGTGGCTCAATAAAGAAAAAAGCAAGCTGAGACATGTGGTGCATAGGAGAAATTTGTGTTAAACTCCTGTCTAGTGGTGGTGTAGGGGTATGGAACGCAGCACGGAATGCTGAGGGCCTGGGTTCGATTCCCAGCGCTGTTCTCTTTTTCAGTTTTTTTCTGTCCATCCATGTTTCAGTTTGTATTTTCGACGTAGATGAAAATTTTTAATTATAAAGTAAATTGTTTGGCAGAAGATCTTACAAACTATCTTTTGGCACAGTATGTGTTGGTAACTGTACCAAGAAATAGTTCGAGCAAATTGAGTTGGGTACTTGTAAGTAAAGGGGGACCAGTGCGGGGTTTGGTAATAATTTAGGTATTTTCGGGACATCGGGACAATATTTTAAGGGATAAGTTCGCCTTTGTACAAAATATATATCTCAATGTCTGTCAATTGTGTTTGTTACTTATTTTGTACAATAAAGAGTTTACATACATATATATTTTAATACCAACGTGAAGTTTTTTAAGGGTTCGTATTTTTTTTTTCTATTGACAGTTTTAGAGTTAATATCCGGGAATGGACGGGAAATAATTAAGAGCGCCGCAGAGCTTTTCAGACTGGCTTTTCTTAAGTTGTATGTCCGACTCTATTTTGCCGGCTTCTTTAATATGCGTAAATTATTAGTTTTCAAAAAATAACTAAATTTGTAATATAAATCGGTAAATGATAAATTGAAATTGTTATTCAAAACGTTTAAGCTGTAATGCTACAGTTAATACAAAGAATCCATTCTCTTAACTTCCCTAAAAAATATCATGCACTCCTCCAAAGCAAGCGCATCTTCGCTAGTTAAATGGATACATATTTTAAATGGATACGATTTTTTGTATGAAGTGGTGAATACATCAAGTTAGCAGCATCTCGGGGGAGCGCTGAGGCGGTTAGCAACACAGAATGGGGGAAACGAATTGTGATACGTATGTTTTCAACCATAATTTTTAGGGTGTGGGTAACATGTTCCATGTTCATGGCTTACAAGGGAAATGTTAAAAAAATGCATGCACATTTTGATTTGACGCGGCAGTAAATGATGAAATGTTTGCTGTTTATTGTGCAAGCTACGACCAAATAGATGAAATTTTTGATGTGCGTTTTTGTCTCTCCATTAGAAACTTTTTTTTTACTAACATGAATATACTAAAATGATTGCTTTTGCGGTCATCAAGCAAATTAAAAATACATTGATTACCCCTTAGTAGAGTACATAGAGGCATCAATCCAATAGTTACCTAACGTAATGGAAAACCCATTTCGATGATGTACATACCTTCATTGCCTTGCGACATCCTCATCAATAATTCAGCAGTTTACAGCTTATACTGATGTACTAGATCAATAACGATTATTTCTGAATCTTATTCCAACTGAAATTTAGTGAAACTTTACTAAAAATGAAAAATAATAACATAGCTTCCTAAATCGTACAAAATTACTGTACAACAGCTACGCCAAAACGTATAGTGTTTAAGTTGGTTTTATAACAGAACTATTATATACTGCACTGTCATTGCTTTTTTTCCTGAATCTTGTTCTACTATTCTAGATGCCATTGTAGAAGTGGTTACTAACGGCACAGCCAATCAGAGTGGAGTTACCTGACTAATAACCTTCTTTAAAAACAAATAAGCATTTTTGCCACTGCTAAACGGACTGGGTACGCCATTTTCTTGGATATACGAATAAGGATCGTAAAAGAAGACCTAAATGGAGTTAAAACATCGAAGTCGATAAATTAAGGGAAACTTCATTGAAGATAGTCCTTCGTGCTGTTTGATCCATGTTTGATCATCGACATTTTTTGTTTGAAACTACATAGTTATGTGAATATAAGTTTAAACACTAGTTATTTTCAGAATAAGTTCGTGATAGTGTTTGTAATGTTAATGTTTTCCAGTCCATTTCACGTTTACGTTACGTAAGCTATTGAGCAATGTATTAGATTCTCCACTTTGCTTAATGTTCCTATTATTATTATCGAACTTCCATTAATATACCTACATATAAATAAGCCAGTAAACGTAGCAAACTTAGGTATAAAGGGTGTTTGTTTGCCATATATCTTAATTGAAATGTTTGACAAAATACCTAGATATGTCTCGAAAATTTTAAGCCTTACCTACTTCGATTAATGAAACCGACATTTTGAATAGAATGCTTTAGGAAATGGAGTTGAAGTAATGAAAGAAATTGCGGTCTAAAAGTATTCTCAGACTCAATATTTTCATTTTATCCTAACTGATGAAATATTTCTTAAACATTTTTTTTATATGTTGGTATTTCAAAGACAGGTGGCATGACGTCATTTCTAAACGGCTGCGGGAACACAATCTAAAGTTTTTATACTCCGAACATATTTAATGCAAACAAGCACTCCTTCAAGCCGATTTAATTTTAGGGTACCGTCGTCTGATGGACCTCGACCGAATTGGCGGTATTGTGTTGAAATTATCTCACGTATTTCACGTACTCATCATCATCCCAGCCTATATACGTCCCACAGCTGGGCACAGGCCTACTCTCAGAAAAAGAGGACTTAGATCATAGTTCCCACGCGACCCAATGCGAATTAGTAACTTCACACACTCCATTGAATCCGATGTTTTCCTTCACCGTTAAGCTGGTGGTCAATTCTAAATGTAATTTCGCACATGAATTGTGAAAAACTCAGAATTGCGAGCCGGGGCTTGAACCCACGATCCGCTGCTTGAGAGGCCATAGGTGAAACCACTAGGCCACCAAGGCTTCACGGTATTTGTAGGTACTATCGTTCTAAAAACGATGCGATCTTATTTTAAATACAACCATTTGAAAAAACGTTTAAGATAAATGTCACAATGTTTGACATGTTAATGCCCAAAAGATGACACCCTGCTGTCACTTCTATTGTTATTGGCATATTAAAGATGGCAGCTAATACTGGGACAGTGAACCACACTCGGACATTCACCTTATACCTACCGCGATGTTGTCCATTGGTTTTTTTATAGTGCTAGTGTTTCTAAACCTTTGTGCAGTATTTTTACAGAAAAGAGTTCGTATTTAGACATTAAATGTCGTTTTTGTTTGTGCTAGCAGCTTCCTCGCATACCAGATTAGCATGTTGCGATACAGCTAGAAAATACTGCCAGTGCATCTTTAGGAGCTATTTTATATATAAGTATTTGTTCTAGTTTAATTTTACTTATTAGTTAGGTAATTTTTCTTTTTTTATTTAATTGTGTTTATAATTTAATATTTCTTACCAAACACACTGTCTTTAGTATTAATTTTAGTTTGATACTATCACGCGTTCCTCAGATAAAGTTCCTTGATAGACGGACGGACACATGAACAGACAGCCAGATGGACGGACAACAAAGTCATCCTATAATATTCCGTTTTTGGAGGTGACCCTATGCACTATGACTTTTTCTCACTTTGGTATAAAGCCGTTGACCATTATTTTAATAAAAAAATATTTTAAAAAAAATTGTATGGAACATTGAACATGTTATTAAAATACCGATTGGATTCCTTTTAGGAACCCAACGCAACATCAGGCAAAGTCCTGAGTCATCGAACTCATTCTTTATTCAACAGTTGATCAGTCAATTGTGACCGCCATTGTATTGTAATCGGAGGAGATAGCTTCAGATATTACTGTAATAGCTCCACAATGGACCCTCCTTCGGGCCAAGGGTTTATTGAATATTAACATTAACCTCTTATTAGCCGTTAGTTCAGCAGGTGGCTTTAATTGGGAGTTCGGGCTTGGTACGCATTTGAATTTAATAAGTGGTAGTAAACATGACGTGTCCTGGCCATCCTAGGCTAAAGTAAGACGGGGTTTCGTTCGTGTATCCACAATTTTGTTTTTTTTTTTAGTCCATGTTAAGTTCGAGTAGAGAGTTGATTTTTTAAAACAAACCTTAGGAAATTGCCATTCAAATAGTAAGAATTTACATAGGGTTTAAAAATATATATTTTCGAGGGAGTAATTTCTAAGCTTGTCCCTGGGAAAAAGCTAAGCATAACTGTCAGTATCTAACTAGTTGTTTTAATTTACTAAAATAGTAGTTAATGTAACTTGTTTTAGAATTTAAGGCAGAATTTTAATTCAGATGATTTTTAGAACAGAACAAGTTTGATTGCATTGCAGGGTACATCAAAAAAACTGAATCGAGTGCCAGGGCGACATCTTTGTGCAAAAAATAACAGTGAAATTTCTTACTAAAAGGTTACACCCTGGTACGTTATTCAGTTTATTGTACTGTACCTACGAGCTAAAAAGAACAAGATGATTCTTCATCAAGATGCAACGGATATTTAATAGTAGGTACCTACTCAAAACAAGGGTGCGACATATATATATATTAAATATTTTTTTATGTTAACGGCACCATTAAAAAAAAGTTAATGATCGCATTTCACGCACGGCGGTCGAATCTGCGAGCGACGTCGCACGGCATAATAAGTGAATTATAATAATAAATCACCGTAAACTGCTCTTTCACTGGAATTAAGTTATTAAATTATAAATACTTATTACGTTTTTGTTTTGAATTATTATTTTTGAAACAATGCTGCAATGCGATAATCTTGTGTTTAAAAAGAGACGGATATCGTGGTTTAAATGTATGTAATGCTAATGTGATTTGTTCCTAATTCATCTTCTTCCGAATTGGCCATATTTCAAGTTCTTCACTTTTCAAACTGGTTATTTTCCAATTTTGCCAGATTCCAAACTCAAAAAGAATTGCACAGTTTTGAATATGTTGCGTGTATTTTTGATACAACCTCAAACTTTAAGGGTAGTTAGTGAAGGCCCTAATAATCACACTTTATTATGTTTTAGTAAAAAAAAAGACTTATTATTTCCTTATAACATAAATTAGCACGCAATGTAAACTACATGATACCACTTTGTTTTCGAAGGTTTTTATTCATAACGTCGCACTTATTGACGTGACAGCTGTCACAGTACGCTTCTCTCTCATATCATTACATTGCTGCTCGAAAAAAAATCAAAAATTAATTACGCTCTAGTAGTTCATTCCAAATGAAGAATTTGCTTTCTTTTCAAAAGAGCTGACGAACTACGTGCCACAGTGGAGGGTATGCCCCCCCTATAAATATTTATTTTTTTAATTTAACTACAAAACTAAATAGCGGCTTTTATAAGACATCTATACTCCAAATTTCATTGATATAATTCTTGTAGTTTTCGAGTAAAATGCCTGTGACATACGAACGGACAGACAGACAGACGGACTTGACGAAACTATAAGGGTTTCATTTTTGCCATTTTAGCTCCGGAACCCTAAAAATAGTTGACGCATGTAACGATTTTTTGAAAGATAAAACTTTTATTTCTAAGTTTTTTACCAATTTTGAAGTCGGTTTAATACGCCTTTCACGTAACCCACAAGCAAACAATGCCAATCAGAAACCGTAGCTTTAAAATGAACTGCAAGCAACCTAAGTGCCGTAGTTCATTAGAGCGTCATAAAAACAACACGGCATATAGCATGCGACCGTCATGCAAAGCACAAGCTAACGTCACGCTTTAGACGCCCACACTGTGTTAAAAAAATGGAACCAACTACAAAAACAATAAAAATAATTTTCTACCCGTTTGAAATGGTTTCACAAGGCTCAGCAGGTTGAGTATTGACCTTGTCCCAAATTAAGTAAAGCTTGAACCGAATATGTGGCCTACCACCCTAAAGTTGGTTATCGTTTGCAAGTCATAAAACAATAGTAAAATGAAATACTTAAATAAAGTTTTAATTTCAGGCGTGGCACCCATATTTTAAAGGCACAAAATGACTTAAGCTAAGCTAAACTAAATACCTATGTCAAAATATAATAAAATCAGAGTATAAAAAAAATCCGCATTCAAATCGGTCCTACCGTTTAAGAGCTACGGTGCCACAGACAGACACACAGACTGACACACATAGCGGTCAAACTTATAACACCCCTCTTTTTGCGTCGGGGGTTAAAAAACGGTACCATATGACCTTAAAAGTAAATGGTGTCATAAGGGTGTCATCAAATCACTCTATTTTCGATTCTCGTTCTATAATTTCGATAGTCGCGTTGGCCAATTAGAAAGTTC
Organism: Choristoneura fumiferana; assembly: GCF_025370935.1. NCBI lineage: Eukaryota > Metazoa > Arthropoda > Insecta > Lepidoptera > Tortricidae > Choristoneura > Choristoneura fumiferana. The sequence continues at coordinate 47,501 of NC_133475.1, read as the reverse complement.
CACTCTAACGACATACTCGTTTGATAGTAGGTAGGTAAGTTGTTTAAAAATGGATAGATCACTTATTTAGCTACATAGATAAATACCATATTAGTTGGAATATAACGTACAACGCGCCTTCGTATTCATCATACAAGCGGCTGTCCCTACTGGGATTAAAAACCGGAGCTCTTGATTTCATTGTCAGGTCACTAACCCAGTAACCACTAAACCAAATAAAATTTTGACATGAATGAAACTAAAACTCTTGGGCACGTTTACTAATGAAGTAAAATACCTTTACCTGGTGTATAAAAGAGTCGCCTCTTCAGAGAATTTTGTAACCTAAAGAGACTTTACAGAAACAGAGTGAAAGAAACTTTCGCGTTTAAAAATAACCTACATTTCTTTACTGAAGTTTTCTGAATCTAATACTCGTTGCACTTCCAAAGCGTTTTAACAAGCACAAAACTGCATTTCCCCGACAATAAACGCTTCAAGTCCCTGTAAAGTGCCTTGTAAACGCCAGCTAGTGCAGTGCATAGCAAATGAATTACTTCTGTGGACTTATCCTACTGATATTATTAATGCGATAGTTTGGTTTGGATCTCACTATCACACATAAACGGTTTAACGAATTTGAATATAATTTTGCCCCTAGTTTAAAATCTGGATCAACACCTATGTCTAAGGCAAATATTATACAATTTTCTGGGAATTAAAAGTAACTGGCCTGTTATAGTTTTTACTTTTTATTCTGGAAAATTGCTTAGTTCCCACAGAAGAGCCATAAACGAATTTTTCTCAAAGGAC
>NC_133475.1:41844-46609 GCF_025370935.1 Choristoneura fumiferana | reverse complement strand
TTAATGGCATTGCCTTGAAAATTTGGTACGGAAATGTAGTTTTGGATGACAATGCAAGTACAGTTCAAAAAAAAAGTACAGTCTCTGAAAAGTCTTGTAAGTCGAGTTTATAAACTGTGAGCAAAATTCAATCAAAAATATTTGAACACGCTTCTACGTCGTTAACAATAGAGTCGTGTTCATATATTTTTGATCAAATTTTTGCTCACACATTCATGAACTCGACTGTACAAGACTTTTTCGGAGACTGTTTTTTTTGTTGACTGTACTTGCATTGTCACTTCACGTGACTTACAATGAAATGACATTCTTAAAACAAATACATATTTTAGAAATGTAATGTGTATACGCGTTCGATCTTTTACTCGTACAAGCTGATCGCGAGTGACAGAAACTTTAGACAATACGGACTCAGGTTTAACCGAGCATATAAAAGATCGAAACCGGTACCGAAACCGATACCGAATCCACAGCTCGTCCCTAATGTGTTTGTGATTCTAGTCTCGAATCCCATCTCGTCATCATCGCTGCTTGAATATACTGCGTGTTAGCATTACAAAGTTAGTTTTTTAAAACTTCTTCAGTTCATGCGTGACTTTCGAAGATTGACAAACGGTTACAATCCCGGTTTCAGGGTTCTGTAGTCAAAATGGCGAAAATAAAACGGGGTGGTTTCGACCTGTCTAATTATATTTTGTAGGTATGCCACGGTATTATTAAGGGTTGCGTTTTCGCGAGAGATGTGCGAATATTTGTTCCGATCGAGTTATGTTCACACATTACTGTGTCACCACAAAACAAAATAATTTGCAATTTCATACCGATACGTGTGACAAGGGGGGTGGGGTCTATAAATTATGAAAAATGGCTATCTCGTACTTTGTGCAACGGCTCCTTACTGGTTTAGCAGAACAGACGATTTTTTTCATTATGAAGATACTAGCTTTTGTCCGCGGTTTCGCCCGCGGTGGGAATCCGGTTATCACGCGCTGTTCCCTCGGGAACTGTGCATTTTTCCGGAATAAAAAGTTGCCTATGTCACTCTCTGGCCCATAAACTATCTCTATGCCAAAAATCACGTCGATCCGTCGCTCCGTTTCGACGTGAAAGACGGGGAAACATAGAAACAAACACACAGACATCAAACACACACACTTTCACCTTTATAATATTAGCATATGGATTACAAAATAATTAAAATAAAGTAACTGTAAATAATAAATAAAAAAAAACCGGCCAAGAGCGTGTCGGACATGAACGCAAAATAGGGTTCCGTAGCCATTACAAAAAAAAAAATAAGTATCTTCACGGCACTTATGTACGTCTTTTTTGTTGAGAAGCGCAGTTTTTCGGCAATAACTCAAAAACGGTATATCCGATCATGTTGAAACCAATTTTCGTTGAAAGTATTTATTAAGCGTTACCTTTCCATATTTTTTGGACAAACGGTTTACAAGATAGAGGGGGGGGGGGGCACAACTTTTGCTACTTTGGAAGCGATTATTTCCGTAAATCTTCACTTCATCAAAAAATTTATTGAGAAACCTTAATATCTTTTCAAAATAGCTGTGGAACTAAAGTACTATTCAATGGAAAAAAAACAATTGTGTAAACAAAGCAATTTTTCACGATTACTCCGTAGTTACTTACATTTGAACGCCAATCCCGATCATATTCACATCTCAATGAGCTCACCACTGTTTTTAACAATCATTTTATCATTAAATAATCCTGTAAATATGTTTATTTTATTGAATTAATTGGAAGACGAAAATCCGTTATATTTGTCAAATTGACATGATAATTTTTTCCTCACCGAAGTTGGTCTATGGTCGGTCTAGTCTCTGGAAATTTAGTGTTGTACCAACAAAACTAATTATTTGACTGAACCAACCTTACCTACCGATAATTATGGCTGGCTCTGCAAATTAATTTATTCGTAGATATTAATTATTTGTGTTAAGTTTATTTAATGAAGGTTTATAAAGGTTTCTAATCCTATCCTACTATCCTACTATATCCTACTAATCCTACTAATATTATAAATGTGAAAGTTTGTGAGTGAGTGAGTGAATATGTTTGTTACTTCTTCACGCTGAAACGGCTGGACGGATTTGGATGAAATTTGGCGAAAAGTTAGATAACCTGGATTACAACATAGGATACTTTTTATCCCGATATTCCCATGGGATAGGGATAAAATCTTGAAATAACAACCGCTCAGCTTAGAGTCATGAAAATTGGTATGAAGATAGTTTGAAATCTGGAATAAAAAATAGCCTACTTTTTATTTCGATATTCCCACGAGATAGGGATAAAATTTCGAACTAATAACCGCTGGGCTTATAGTCATGAAATTTGACCATGATTGTTTTTAATGTAATGTCAATGAAACAACGATTTAATTTTCGGGAATTCCACGGCAATTTTTAAAAATCCCGTATTTCAGCTGCTGGACCTAATGATTTACGTGTGCGAAGCCGCGGGTAAACACTAGTTGGACGATAAAATAGTATTTTAGTAGAAATTATGTAGATTTCTATTTACTAGTATCATATTTACTGTGGAGTCCATTGTTGGACCAAAAATCATTTTGAATCACTTCCCTGTGTCTACTCTCATTTCCCTGTCTTATGTAAATTTAAAAATGCCTCTTCTAAATTATATCGAAAATACAAACTGAGACATGGATGCACAGAAAAACCAGAAAAAGAGACCAGCGCTGGAAATCGAACCTAGGTCCTCAGCAATCCGTACTGCGTACTATAACCCCTACACCACCGTTGGACAGAAGTCAAGATACAAATTTCTCCTATGCACGCATATCTCTGGTTGCCTTTTTCTACTACGCTACTTAAGCAGCAAAAAATCTAAATTAATCCATATTTTTTGACGTATATTTCCCCAAGGTATTGATAGGATTGAGTATTTTAGAATTGAAAGGGTCAGTTAAATATATGGATTAATTTAGATTTTTTTCCTGCTTAAGTAGCGTAGTAGAAAAAGGCAACCTGAGATATGTGTGCATAGGAGAAATTTGTATCTTGACTCCTGTCCACGGTGGTGTAGGGGTTATAGTACGCAGTACGGATTGCTGAGGACCTAGGTTCGATTCCCAGCGCTGGTCTCTTTTTCTGGTTTTTCTGTGCATCCATGTCTCAGTTTGTATTTTCGATATAATTTAGAAGAGGCATTTTTAAATTTACATAAGACAGGGAAATGAGAGTAGACACAGGGAAGTGATTCAAAATGATTTTTTGTCCAACAATGGACTCCACAGTAAATATGATACTAGTAAATAGAAATCTACATAATTTCTACTAAAATACTATTTTATCGTCCAACTAGTGTTTACCCGCGGCTTCGCACACGTAAATCATTAGGTCCAGCAGCTGAAATACCGGGATTTTTAAAAATTGCCGTGGGAATTCCCGAAAATTAAATCGTTGTTTTCATTGACATTACATTAAAAACAATCATGGTCAAATTTCATGACTATAAGCCCAGCGGTTATTAGTTCGAAATTTTATCCCTATCTCGTGGGAATATCGAAATAAAAAGTAGGCTATTTTTTATTCCAGATTTCAAACTATCTACATACCAATTTTCATGACTCTAAGCTGAGCGGTTGTTATTTCAAGATTTTATCCCTATCCCATGGGAATATCGGGATAAAAAGTATCCTATGTTGTAATCCAGGTTATCTAACTTTTCGCCAAATTTCATCCAAATCCGTCCAGCCGTTTCAGCGTGAAGAAGTAACAAACATATTCACTCACTCACTCACAAACTTTCACATTTATAATATTAGTAGGATTAGTAGGATATAGTAGGATAGTAGGATAGGATTAGAAACCTTTATAAACCTTCATTAATAAACTTAACACAAATAATTAATATCTACGAATAAATTAATTTGCAGAGCCAGCCATAATTATCGGTAGGAAAGGTTGGTTCAGTCAAATAATTAGTTTTGTTGGTACAACACTAAATTTCCAGAGACTAGACCGACCATAGACCAACTTCGGTGAGGAAAAAATTATCATGTCAATTTGACAAATATAACGGATTTTCGTCTTCCAATTAATTCAATAAAATAAACATATTTACAGATTATTTAATGATAAAATGATTGTTAAAAACAGTGGTGAGCTCATTGAGATGTGAATATGATCGGGATTGGCGTTCAAATGTAAGTAACTACGGAGTAATCGTGAAAAATTGCTTTGTTTACACAATTGTTTTTTTCCATTGAATAGTACTTTAGTTCCACAGCTATTTTGAAAAGATATTAAGGTTTCTCATAAATTTTTTGATTAAGTGAAGATTTACGGAAATAATCGCTTCCAAAGTAGCAAAAGTTGTGCCCCCCCCCCTCTTTCTTATAAACCGTTTGTCCAAAAAATATGGAAAGGTAACGCTTAATAAATACTTTCAACGAAAATTGGTTTCAACATGATCGGATATACCGTTTTTTGAGTTATTGCCGAAAAACTGCGCTTCTCAACAAAAAGACGTACACTAAGTGCCGTGAAGATACTTATTTTTTTTTGTAATGGCTACGGAACCCTATTTTGGGCATTTCCGACACGCTCTTGGCCGGTTTTTTTTTATTTATTATTTACAGTTACTTTATTTGAATTATTTTGTAATCCATGCTTATATTATAAAGGTGAAAGTGTGTGTGTTTGATGTCTGTGTGTTTGTTTCTATGTTTCCCGTCTTTCACGTCGAAACGGAGCGACGGATCGACGTGATTTTTGGC
>NC_133475.1:0-36098 GCF_025370935.1 Choristoneura fumiferana | reverse complement strand
GAAAGCGAAGATGAACTAAAAGAATTTTCATTGCCTCACCGACGACCTTATGATGGCCAAATTTTATTCCAAATATGCGCGCTCATGCAGTTCCTCCACCACCACAACGTAGAAACAAACCATCTATCACCACCACTACACTACACTGACGCGTTTCAAACTCAACCAGAGCTCATCTTCAGAGCAACGCAACCGTACACCATGCTACCAGATGTTACTAACATGATACATTCAACCTAACTACACTGACGCGTTTCGAACTCAACCAGAGCTCATCTTCAGAGCAACACAACCGTACACCATGCTTGGCTATCATAAGGTCGCCGGTGTGCAAAGATATTCTTTTAGTTTATTGATATATGGACCTCCGCAAAGTAACGCCTGATTCAATAAATTATTTAAAAAGAAGATGTCATTCAACTTTATAACTATTGAACATCACGATTTCTATCAACAACCATTAATAAATCACAACACTCACATTTCACGCGTACTTTTTAACACCAATAAAACTAGTGCAACTTTTTTTTCCATTGCCCAATCCTGAGTATGTCCCCGTTGTAAACATACCGATAGATTTTTACCACATCCATTATAACGTGACACTTACTAAGCGTTGAAATACTCCTACGCACCACAAGATTCTTTATACGTGAAGGTTGAGGACGGTTCTTCTTGATTGGTTTACATGTAAGCGCTAGTATCTATCCATGTGACGACACGTTGCATTATTCATCGATGCTGAGACAAAGATGCTATGAATACGTCCCCAAAATACTAGTCATGCATTGATCACCACTGAAGCGAATTGTTTGTATAAACAAGTGAATTCGCTCTTTGTTTATACTCGTAGATATAGAACCGGTGTAGCTTTAAAGCGGAAACATTTGGTTCAGGTTTTAAAAACGTAGCAAACGCAACCTTAAACTGTCAAAAACGGCAATAGATATTTTTAATTATTTCAGCTTCGTAGAAAGCTAGATCACAGGTGTTGAAATTTAAGATTTTCTTTTAGTAAATGAAGTATTTTTACAAAGTATATACATATTAAGTGAGGCAGTAATGAAGTCAAGTCTTCTTTAAACCAGCCATAACTCTCATCTCCAGCCATTTTCAAAATGTGCTCCACAGAGCCGTATGATTCCGCGAAGCTTTTGCAGGGACTCTGAAAAAGTACTGACCATTATCAAAATAAATACGTTAAAAGGTTACTGGGAGTTTGTAGAGTACAACCTTCCATTAATTGAAAACGTTAAGGTTAAAATTTAGTAAAATTTTGTCTTTTTTAGGGCCAAAAACCGCAGTTCTAATCCATATTATAAAAATAAATGACAATAATTTCTCAGGGTTCAACTTCTTTTGTAATAAATAGTAATTTCCTGCTTCAATCTACCCTTCAAAATATAGATAATGCCGGTCGAAAGTGACCGTCCCAGCCCAACATAACCAGGTTATAAAAGAATTTGAACGCCCATTTTCCCTCCTCTCAAGGTTTCAAGCAGTAAAGTGTAAATAAATTAACGATTGCGATTAACATAATAGCTCTTATGAGAACTGTTGAGAGTCAACTCATTTCTTAAAACGCATAAGGCTGCCGAGTAGATTATGAATAAAACATGGGCTCGGACGGGAGGCTATCCGTCTTGTGTTGGGACGCTGTTCTTGGGTACGCAGTATTGTTCTTGAGATCCACACGTATGTTACGAGTATTATACGCTTTGCAGTACTTTCTTGATGCTATTTTTGCGTTCCCTCACGGGTCGTTTGAGAGACGGCCGCGTATTGTTCATGCAGACCTTCGTCATTCACCTTGTAAGAAATACGAAATTGTACGACGCCAAAAAAGTTAGCTAAATGCCTGTGTTCTATGGAAAAAGGAAGTTTAATGTCAAGTAAGAAGTGATAATTTTAAAGAAAACAATTTGGCGACGAAAAATCCGCCATTTTGATTTTTCAAGAATTTCGTGTACCCAGTGTCATCAAGACGAATTCAATGACGTATCATTTATCAAAATCGGTTCAGCCGTTGAATAGTTACGAGAGGACATAGGAATAGACATACATACATACATACGCGTCAAACACATAACCCTCCTTCTTCGCAGTCGGGTAAAAACAGGTTGAATGAATGATTTTGATACCTATCTTTGATTGTAAGTAAAAAAAATTGGATTGAATGCAGCTTCAACAAAATAATAGATGGTAGATTGTACAACAAGAGCATAAAAAGGGCCATTTTACCCAAGACGTTCCCCCCGCCACCCGCCGCCACCCGCCGCCACCCGAGCCGGTATGGCGAGGGTGGATAGACACGTCGAGGGAAAAATGGGTTTAATGCTCGAGTTTTACACTCTGCTTTTCACTTCGATGGCGAGGAAACGAAATAGCAACAGTGGAAACAATTGTTCACTTACTATGTACATTTTATTTTACATGAATTACTATATAATAATGATTTTTTAGTTTTATTGATTTATTCTGATTGATTTTTAGTTTTATATAAATTAAAAATGTATTAAAAAATATATATTTATAAACTTCTTTGTTTGTGGCTGTTGACACCTGATTACCTTGGTCTTAGACGAAGATTTTATTTTATGCACTAGAGCATAAAAAGTTATTTTATGTCGCCTAGACTCAGCATAAACACGAACTTTACGAGCATGAGAAGTAAAAAAGTTATTTAAGGTACATATTGAGTTTTACGTTTAGGCGGAAAAGAAAATTATTTCATGTATTTATTTAATAACCATATTAAAACACGTTCTGATTGAATAAAGTACCCCAAAGTACCCCTGATTACCCCTGTTATTCATCGCATTATTATTTATTTTTCGTATGATCATAGTTATTTCGTCGTGATGCTACTTGAATCGTCTGTTAAAGATGCCAAGGCCTGTTATTATTATTAATTGGAAGTGGCCTAACATTATAAAGAAAGAAAGAAAAGAAAGAAAACATTTATTCGTGACAAACATAAGTACAATGAATAAAAAAAAAGAAAAAAAATAGTTTTATGCAATCTGCCGGTCTTGCGAACGGCGCTGGTCTTCCTTTGGGACCATCTGGTCATCATACATTAAAAAAATTACCTACACAATAAAATACAGTGAGACCGATAAAATTTTCACTTAAAAAAATAAAACCTAAAATTATTATTAGGCTGCATAAGATTTAACTAGATACGAGGCGGTAATTAGCATCAGCATTTTCTGACTTCTTCATGGGTTGCACTATAAAAGCTACCTTCTGAACCAAATTACATGTTTTTATGACAACTGAAAGTATCAGTTGTAAAGGTTTTGATTCCCTGGAAATTTGTATGGAAACATTATGAGTTGAGATCAACCGATCAAAATACTGTTTAAACACCATATCCAAATATCCCATCAAAATATTCCAAATATTCCATTTAAATAACCATTTTAAAGCACAACAAAACTTCACGCTCACGTCAATTACCGCCGCTCCACATAAAAAAGTCCATAATAATTGAACTAAAAAGCATTTTAAGTAACGTACGCTTTACGGGCGCGGTGTGTGACCAGCGGTCGCGGACCATTACAAATAAAATTACAGTCAACGTTGGAGTTCAAACATACTGGATTGAATTCACTCCGGTTTGTAAACTAAATTTCTTTAAAATTGATTTCCGATGTTCAGAATGAAATTTATTTCCTGCACTCTCGATGTAATATACGGAGTTATTTTATCAACGACATAAATATTTGGGGTTTTAACCCCCGACGCAAAAAGAGGGGTGTTATAAGTTTGACCTCTTAAACGGGTGGACTGATTTGAATGCGGTTTTTTTTAAAATTGAAAGTAGGTTTTTTAGCGATGGTTCTTAGACATGTTTTATGAAAATAGGTTCAGCCGTTTTTGAGATATTGAACTTTGAAGTGACAAAGTCGGGTGTTTTCCAACTTTTTGTTGGTTAGGTTATGAATCTACCCACTACATCGTATCATACCATGACCGTAATAGGAAAGTCTCAAACAAAATACGACGAGTGACATCCATACGAACATAATTTTTAATTCATAGTCTAAATATCACGCACAGGACTTGCTTGCACGCGCGACTTTGGATAGCTATTTAACTGAATGTAAACAAAACAATGTCAGTTGGTGTCATAAATATTGAAATTCCCCCATTAAACTATCTAAACATTTCCATTTCTGTATTGAAATATAAAATACACTAGTCTAGTTTGTATTACCATGATAGATGAGAAAAATGTATAAAAACCTTGAATATACCAAATCTGGCAGCTGAAGTTTGTGTACATTTAGTTAAATACCTATCCAAACCAAGTATACATAGATACGAGTACATTTATGACTCACAGTTCTGTTACAAAGTGCGTTACTTTACGTAACGCATTAAAATTTCAAATGCCAGTGCTTTCACTTGCACTATTCCAATTTCCGTCGCATAAGGGTTTCGATACTACGCTGCACAATTTAAAATATTTGTTCATTGAATAAATAAATTTGGTTGTTTGCTTAGCCGTGGGAGGCAATTCGCAGGGGACCGGGAAATTTACTACTACTACCCGAACCACCGACAATACCTTATTTACGATTAAATAAAATACGGCTATTGGGCCTTTGATGAAAATATAGGCGAATTTAACTAGCTGGCTAGTTTTATGTCGTAAATGTACAGTCATAGAAACTGAATCACGTACCATCAGCCAAATATGTCGTCTACCACCCTAAAGTTGATAATCGTTTGCATGTCATAAAACAATAATGCCAATAGACGTGTCTGCCAACTTGAAAGTTTGACGACATATTTATTTGATAGGAACTGGTTTAAAAATTAATAGACCACTTATTTGACTGATGGTACCAGGACCTTTTCATAATATATTTCGCTGTGATTTGTTTGGCAAATCTAAGGGATGTCAACATGATATAGCACAAAGGTTCCCCCCTGGTGCGTGATTCATTTTCTTTGATTGTTGTCATTTACCTCATGACATTATGATTATAACATTGATAAGGTTTTTAAGGATGTTATAATTGTCTCATTAAATCCTTATTTTATGCAGTAAACAGAGTTTTCAATGTTTCAATTCAAACATCAAGCGAAAATATCATTCAAAAATGGTACTTAACATTTTTCCACATTCGAATGCTACAAAACTACAAATTTAATTTTCAAGACTAATTAGAGCTTAGATTGAAGATTTCAAACATCGGTCCCTTGCTGTTTCAGTTATTATATATATGTATTGGAGCACTCGAGGTGTTGACCAACACATTAAACACGGACCTATGTATGTATCTACGTAGGTATCTATTAGTAATAGTAACCCTAATCTAGTAGGACCTAACTATGCCGGTGCGATTCAGGCTTAACAGTATAATATTAACTATGTAAGTAAATTACATTTGAAATTTATCATGAGCTTTAACGCACGGTGAAGGAAAATATTTTGACGAAACCCTGCAAAAACTGCGAAATAATTCAATGGTGTGTGTGAAGTTCTCAATCCGCACTGGGCCCGCGTGGGAACTACGACCCAAGCCCTCTTATTCTAAGTGGGGGCTTGTACCCAGCAGAGCAACTGGGCTGGAATGATTACTGATGATGATACGTAATCTGATACGACACTGATACGACATTCCGTATCCGATGTAGCATTTGCTAACATTGCGAGTATCTATATTATGTAGGTAAGTATTAGAAAATCACACAAATCAAGCTGCAGTAGCGTAGCGTGATTTGGCCAAAGTGACCTCTATCAAGGCATCAGTGCAGAGCCTCGCGGCTGTACCTACAAATTGTTTAGAACCCTCGGTGCGCGAGTCCGACTCGCACTTGACCGTTTTTTTCTTTTCGAAGTTTCAGTTCTTACGATAAGACAGTTATATAATGTAACCTAACCTTGTAATGTTTAACCTTAATTTCACCATTTCCCCATTAAACAGACCATCTACTTAACTATTGACTTCAATTGCTAGAATACATCAGCACAAAATTTATTGTGATATAAAATTTACCAAAATTACCGCCATAAATTAGAATCCCGTGAGAGCTGTGCCCTTTGAATCCCACACCAGGACCGCTGACATTTGGTTTGCCTTACTCATTCGTAGCTATGACTTGCTAGACACCTCTTACCCAAATAATACTTATTTATAGAACCAAACTTTCGTATGAAGTTAGGAGTTTGTACTGTTTTCTGGCACAACAAAACAATATTTTCCAAAGCAGAATGCAATACTGTAGTAAAATCTACCCTAAAAATTATTTAGTTATTTTTAGAACTACTTACTATACTTCGATTTTTTAGCATTAGAAAAAGGGTAAACAATCTTGACGAGTTTTTATATTGAAAAACGTTTTAAAAAAATGCAAACTATTACTTATGATACCAAAAAAAATTTGAAGTGAAATAAAAAATTCAAAAAGACTCCAAAAACCAATCTTAATTTGATTGCTTAGTAACGACATCTCTTGTCCGGGTGAGCGTTAGTTCCAATGGATGCTGAAAGTTTCTCGATGAGGGCTACAGCATAGATGTCGCTAGTGTCGCTGCTTAAGTGACTAAATAAGAAACAAACAAGCTGAGATATGTGGTGCATAAGAGAAATTCGTGTCTGTACCCCTGTCCAGTGGGTTCGATTCCCAGCGCTGGTTTATTTTTCTGGTATTTCTGTGCATCTATGTTACAGTTTGTATTTTCGATACTAAAAGCATGTAAATGATCATTGTCCATGCTAATTGGTAATTGTTACTACAAAAAAATATATAAAAAATGATGCCCTGTTGGGGCGTGGCAATTTTAAAATTAATTACATTAATTAAATTATACATAAAATATTATGCTATTTTTAATAACCACATGTAATTTTTAGAAAGAGGTTTGCATATTACGTAAAATGTCATAATCACAAAGTTCCATGGTGGCCTGGGAATAAAATTGGTTAACCTGCACAATTAACTTTATAAACAACGGAAAAGAAAAAACATTTTTCATGTTTTTAATTTATATTTCTTTACCTAATTATTTTTGAAATGGTATTAAGTCGGAAACAGAATGGAAATAATGGTTACCTATACCAAGGACCATATCCTATACCTTGCGATTGTCTTAGGATATTTTTACGAAATGCACAAGGCCGTCTAGCACGAGAATAAATCTCATTCATTCAAGTAGAGAATTGTGGGTTCAAACCCGTTCATGCAACTGTGAGTATTTGGGAAATCATGATTTAATGTACCAAATTCCATTACGTTTAATAAATAAATAAATATCTGCAGACACTCGACACCTAGGTGGTCCCAAAGTAAGCAAACCTTGTGTTGTGAGTAATAAGCAACGGTTAAACATACTTAAATAGTTAGATTCATACATCTTAACACCCAAGACTCGAGGTAAAACATTCGTGTTTTTCATAAAAATATTTGCCCTGACCGGGAACGATCTCGGGACCTCAAGCTTCGTAGTCAGAATCTCTAACTAATGAACTATCTGGTCGTCAAAAGTAACATTATTTTACGTAAAAAGTTGTTGTGGCCTAGTGGTTCACAAAATGCACTTTCGCTGTAAGAAAATTAGCATATTGAAAGATATTTTAAAAGGTATAAGGTATAAAATTTACACCGCCACGTCATTTGCGACGCGGGTTAGAATATACTTTGAAAAAAGTAGTAGCCATTCTGCAGGGAATTTATGACCCCAACGTAGAAGGGTGGCGTGTTCACCGGCACCCGGGTTAATATACAGCTTTATTTATATGTATAATGCTGCTATTGAAACAGTAAAATCAGTTTGCATACGAACACAACCTAATTTTGCTTACTGAGTTATTGGGTACGTTGGGAAGGTGGATAAAGGTGCTACCACTATTACAGATACAGAATGTTACTTTCTTTATTTATTTACGAAATCTATAAAAAAGTTCAATTGAACACAGAAAAGTACCTACGTAAAATAACAACATTATTTTTATATTTATGATACAAAATTTTACTGGCTGCCACTTCTTGTTGACTGTACTGTCAGTCATCCAAACTTCATAATTTTAAAAAATCACTGCTAATAACACAGAGGAAAAAAAAATAAATTCTAATTAAAAAAGTAACAGAAACTTACTCTAACAAATACGTTATTTGTTGTTTTAAAAATAAACCAAATAAAATAACTTTAAAGTTATTTAATAAAAAGAGTAAAGTGCAGTGACAACGGGAAAGTCCGTTTCTACCCAATTAGTCCTCATAATAACATTTACTACAATCCTTTGTTCATCGTCTTGCTCCACAAAACCACTTTCCATGAAATCCTTCTTTAAGTCAATTCAATTTGCAGTTATTAGTGAGCAAAAAAACAAAGACGTTCGAAAGGATCCTCTTTCATACTTCATTTAACTTTGAAATAACGAACAGCAATTGAGCCGTTCGATGAAAATATTTTATTCTATCAGTTCGTTGATCGTCAATCATAATATTTATAATACATTATAGTCAGATAGCTCAGATTTATCACACCTGGTCTTTGCTAATTAATTGTAACTAATTACTTCGCAGTTAATCAAAATAAGTGTAACAAAGCTTTACGCGATTGGCAAATTGACAATAGTTGCTACCGAGTTAACTACCTACTACATATTTATAGTCAATACTTTTTATACCGGTCATCTAATATGATGATGAACAAAATTCATGACAATCGGTTAAGTGATTAAAGTATGAAAACGAAATAAACAAATACACTTTCGCATTTATAAAATTAGTTAGGATATATGATAGTAGGTACTCAGATAGGTATTGCAATTAAACAAACTTTCCCTCGTCGGAACTTCCTCGCGATTCCGGGGTTAATTGATCGAATCTATTATTCAACGGAAAAGTTTCCGAGGTGTTGGGTTTCATACTGACAATACGCATTGATCTTAAGAAGTCAATCCTTTTAGCTAAACTCGAAGATGTAAGTAGGTGAGTAGTAAATACAAACCCAGCATCATTTATCGGTTTCAAGTGTAAGTATGTCGTTTTAACGGACCGTAATTGCGAACACGCATACAAATGTATTGATTACACTTTGTGAGGAATATAACCGGTTATTTTCGCTCATCATTGTATTTAAGACTAGATTTAAAAGCAAAACACACATAATATGGTGATCTTTTGTATGGCTCTCTTTAATATTTAATAGATACGGTTTACTAAGAGGGCGTTTGATTAATATTAGTTTGTCAAAGTAAAAATATTTCAAATGATGATTTAACCAAATGAATAAAATCTAGAATTATTTATTTATCGTTCTTACAATTTACACTCAAATCATAGAATGTAAGTGTGCTTAAGATTCGTTTGGAAATGAAACTAGTGCAATAAGTTTCCTAGGAAGTAAAATTCGGCGAAAATATTTTGCTGAAACGGCAGTACACCATTTGATACAATTGTCGTTTTTATAATCAATTTATTATAATAAGTATTATATTTATCGCCATCTTTTGCAAATTCACAATTTAAACTACTACCTACCTAAAAAAAATTGTAAAAAATACCAAGTTTTTGGACGATGATTACTTTATTGACCGACCAATGACACTGTTTGAAGGATAGCCTACTGACTGTTAACGCACGAGTGTAAGAAATTGTTTATATCACGTGATTAACGTCAGGGCGCAGTGACCCAAAGCGGGTCTTGGCCTCCAACACCAGATGACCCCACGCTTTGCGATCTTGAGCCAGCTCTTGCCTGCCTTCGACCTCGAGGTCCAATAGGTCTTTCAGGATCTCGTCTCTCCAGCGGTACAGTCACGAGCGTTAATTTGGGTCCCATTTAAGGTCGAATATCTGTCATAGTCGGAGTCTGGACACCTTGGACACATTGGGCTCAGATACCTGGTCTTCGATTTCCCTATTCTTTCTTATCGTTCAGCTACCGTCCCAGAATCTTCCGCAGAATCCTCCGTTCTGCCAATAGCAGCTTATTCTCTTCTTTGAGCGTTAGAGTCCAAGCTTCGCAACCGGACATCAGGATCATCCCAGCAGTGCCAAGTCGTCAGCGTACCCAATAACCCGGCGCGTGCCATTCAACTCGACTCCCCCGTTAACGTTCAGCACCTTCCTAATGACGCTTCTTCCTAATGAAGATTTTGTTTATATAAGAAAGAAAGAAAAATAAAGAAAATAATTTATTTACGCCATAAAAAACAAACATAGGAACAAACATAGAGTAATATATTTTGGTTTTGGAGTGGGAAGATTAAAGCAAACTCCCAGGTCAACGACACAACTGGTTTATTGAGAAACTACCCGACACATAAGAAATAACAGATATACCCACAATTGATGCTATAGGTATAACACACCTCTCCCTCTTACAAAAAAAAAAAAAAAATACAACAAATAAGTAAGGGCCATTAAGTACTGATATGTGAGATCGTAAGTAATGTCTCAAGTACTCATAATTGAACCTCTTATTATATGTATCTATAGTAAAAAAAAAATAAGTTAAACAACAAAAAAGCTTAGTTTAATTATACTATCAATAGTTTAGTGAAACTTATGGCGTTATTACCTACTTATGTGTTTAAAATTTGTTAACAGTAACAAAAAAAATAATAATTTTCTTTGTGACTACAAAACTAAGGCTTACTAGAATAGTATCTACCTACTTACTTAGCTAAAAGTTAGGTGATGTCACAGAATAAGTAATATGGTGTTGTCTTACAAAATCAGTTTTACCATATTTGCATTATTTTGGTTCCTACTTACTACATTTTGGCTAAACGTCAAGTAGCCAAACTAGTACAGCTATCCCATTTTTTTTTTGAAAAATAAATTACGACAACCATTAGCTAACACTTATAGGTACCCTTAAAAATACAACTGCGTTTAGCTCGCGGTCGGTATTGATTGTTGGTAATGGTTAATTCCGTGGGTTGCACAATCGTCTCTTGTTTAGAACTCGAAGTGCTCGATGCAGACACGGGGATAACTGGGGCTTCCTCACAGGTGTTCTTTCGTGTGTCAACATTACATGCATCATTGTTGTCTTCTGGTTTATTATTCGTTAACGACTCACGCTTTTTAACATCCGGCTCGTTGATCGGCAACAACTGATCTACGTGACGTTTCCACACCTGCCCGTCGGGCAAACGCACTCGGTATGTCAGGGGAGCTTCCCGCTCGGTGACTGTGCCCTCGGCCCACTTACCGGTCCTCGCGCGGTAGTCGCGCGCCAGCACGGCGGAGCCCACCCACGGCAGCAGCGCATCCAACCGGCTCCGCAACCGACGGCCCAGCAACGCCTCAGCCGGAGCGACTCCTGTCGTGCAGTGCTCACAGTTTCTGTACTGAAATAAAAACTTACAAACAGCTGCGTCAATGTCGACCCCTTCGTGAACCGCTTTCTTCATTGCCCGCTTCACCGATTTTACGGCGTTCTCGGCGGCACCGTTACCCGCTGCTCGATAAGGGCTCGTGATAGTATGAGTGATGCGGTTTTTACTCATGTAGTCTGCAAACTCTGCGGAGCTAAACGGGGGACCTCCGTCACTCACCACCTGCGTCGGTAAACCGAAACGAGCAAAAGATTCACGTAATTTCGTCACCGTAGCTCCGGCACTCGTACCAGACATCTTTTGCACTTCGATCCACTTGCTGTGCGCATCGACTGTAATTAAATAATACTTATTTTGAAACTCAGCAAAGTCGATGTGAAGCCGCTGCCACGGGCGCGCGGGAAGGCCCACGGGTGCAGCTGCGCGCGCGGCGGCGCGTCGCGCTGCTGGCGGCACGCGGCGCACGCGCCGCACAGCGCCTCGATCTCCGCGTCCAGCTGCGGCCAATACACGTAACCTCGAGCCAAGTTCTTCGTCTTTACGACGCCCAGGTGTCCCTCGTGGAGTTCTCGTAATACCGGTTGCCTCAAACTATCGGGAACGACTACCCTGTGATTATATAAAATACAACCTCCGTCCAAAGTCAACTTATCTTTCCTGTTCCAGTAAGGTTTTTCCTGTTCTACAATATTAACATTTGTAGGCCACCCTTTTAGTATGTAATCGTAAACATTTCTCAACACCGCGTCTTTCTGCGTCTTTGACGCCACCTCCCTCGCGCTAATAGGAAACGCTTCTTCCACAAAATGAACATATGAGACCGCATCTACTTCGGATCCTTGTTTGCGGCCTCCCGACAGCGGCAACCGCGACAGCGCGTCCACATTACAGTTGTCGCTCGATTTGACAAATTCGATATCAAAATCGTAAGCGGCTAATTTGGTAGCATATCGCTGTAGTCGACTAGCGGCAGTTTGTGGTAAACCCGTTTTAGGTCCGAATATGAATGTGAGAGGTTTATGATCGGTCTTAATGATAAAATGCCGCCCGTAAAGGTACTGGTGATGTTTGGTTACCCCTGCAATGATCGCTAAAGCTTCCTTGTCAAGTTGACTGTAAGCGCGCTCGGCTGCTGTTAGGGTTCGCGACGCAAAACAAATAGGGCGTTCCTCGCCGCTCGGGTAACGGTGCGACAGTACACTACCCAAACCGTAACTACTGCTGTCGACTGCTAACACTAACGGAAGCTCAGGATCATAATGCACTAGTACTTTTTTACTAGCCACAATTTTCTTGACACTATCAAAGGCTCTTTCACAGTCCGGGGACCACACCCAAGTGACCTCTTTTCGTAATAAACGGTGCAAACAGTAAATTACTGAGCTCAGATTTGGTATAAATTTTGCATAATAGTTTATTAAACCCAGAAACGATCGCAACTGTGTAACGTCCTTGGGGGCGGGCGCCTCCAAAATAGCTTTGATTTTATCGGGATCCGGGTGTAACCCCTGTCTGTCGATAATAAAACCCACGTAATTGATGCTATCCTGCATAAAAGAACATTTCTGTAGTTTGACTCTAAGGCCCGAGTCGCGCAGCCGCGCGCATACGGCGCGGAGATTGGCCTCATGCTCGCGACGGTCGCGGCCCGTCACGGCGATATCGTCCAGGAATACCGCCACGCCGCGCAGCCCCCGGAGCGTCTCCTCCATAAACCTCTGAAATTTTTCGGGGATACAGCTCAATCCGAACGGAGTGCGTCTATAAACAAATGTACCTATATGTGTGCTAATGGCTGTACACGCTTGTGATTGTTCTTCTAATAACAACTGTTGGTATGCGTTAGTCAAGTCAATTTTACTATACTGCTCCCCCCCACTCAGTGCAGCAAATAACTCCTCGATTCGTGGCAGAGGATACGGCTCTTGGACTAGTTTGGGGTTAATGGTGACTTTATAATCTCCACAAATTCGCAAGTCACCTGATTTTTTAACCACCGGTACAATAGGTGTACCATACTTTGAATGTTCCACCTTATAGATGGTACCCTCCGCCACGAGTCGTTCGAGTTCCCGCTCGACAGGCTTACGTAATGCTAAAGGCAACGGCCTCGCTTTTATAAACACTGGATCTGAATCTTTCAAAATAAGTGAAATTTTTTCTGTACATGTACCGAGCCCAGACATGAATACGGATGGAAACTCTTTCTGTAAATTTTCAACAATATTTTTTTCGGTCATGTGCAAAAATAAATCGCTTATTTGCACACTGTTAATTTTTAGCTTTCGTAACCACGATCTACCTAATAAAGGAGGCCCACCCTTCTTAATAATAAACAACTTTAAGTCTGTCGCACTGTGTTCGCCTAAGGTAGCATTCACAGTTATATAACCAACGGGTTCAATTATTGTTCCCGTGTAAGAACGTAAACAAACATCATTTGACTGCAGTGTAATGTTTTTGAAAAATCTGACATAACAATCATAATTAATAGTAGATAACTTACTTCCAGTGTCCAGTTCGAAGGTTAATATCTCACCGTTTACCGACACTTTCACTGAATATGGCTTGTCATCTTTACCGCATACATTAAGATTGTAAAGTTCACACTCTGACTCGTCCTCGCTATCCAGGTAGTTATGGCCCCGGGCTCGCGCTCCTCGTTCCGCCGCTCTGCCACTCGTGGCCAGGTTGCTCTGCTTACAGACCAATTTGAGATGGCCCTTTTGGCCACATTCATCGCAAGTATAATTTTTAAAACGACACAAATCCGGTCGATGAGTGCGCCCGCATCGCCAACAAGCGCGACCCGCGTTCGAGGCTGCCGGCGCGCCGCCGCCGCCGCTACCGCCGCCGCCGCGGCCGCCGGTCGGCGCGCGCCGGCCGCGAGCCTCGACGCGGTGCACGGGCTCGCCCGCGGCGCCGGCGCCCGGCGCGCAGCCCGAGCCGCTCGCCTGCGCGCTCCGCTCCGCCGCCTCCAGCGACAGCGCCAACTCCACCGCATTACTATACGTGACCGTTTTCTTCGCAAACAATCGCGATCGCATTTCGTCACTAATCAGGCCGGACACAAATTGATCACGGAGATTCTCTTCAAGATTGCTCTTAAAATTGCAGGTGCTTGCGAGGTGTTTTAAGGCTTGCAAGTATTCGTTAAGAGATTCGCCTGTTTTCTGTCGCCGCTGACGAAACAAATGTCGCTCCGCAATTTCGGAACGCTTCGGTTCGAGATGGTCGTTGACCGTCTTGACGAGATCCTCAAATGATTTTGTCTCTGGATCATTCGGCGCACATAAGTCACACATCAAATTGTATGTCGCCTCGCCCACTACGGTCACCAAAGTTGCCACTTGTAACTCCGTTTTGATTTCATTTAAGGTTATGAATTGTTTCACGCGTCTAATATATGCCGACCACTTTTTACTTGCCAAATCGAACGGTTCAATTTTTCCGATCGGCATTTTATTGATTAGGTACCTAACCACTGTAACTTTACGATTTTAATATTAAAAATAGGATTAACTCGTCGCCAGTAATATATTTTGGTTTTTGGAGTGGGAAGATTAAAGCAAACTCCCAGGTCAACGACACAACTGGTTTATTGAGAAACTACCCGACACATAAGAAATAACAGATATACCCACAATTGATGCTATAGGTATAACACACATAGAACAAATAAAGACATACATGACATGACGCTAAACAGGTCCCCATATGGTACAAAGAACACTAAGCGCACTACTTACTGGCGACAATAATTGAAAGCACAAAGCTCTTAAAACCATCTGGCATATATATGAAAATGTTCTGACGATAATGACTGTAATTAGGTACAAAACAACGAATGAATAAGTATACTTAAATATAGGGTGTTAGGTAAATAGTGGGTATTTCTTTGACCTGCGGTTGGAGGGTACTTAGGGCTCTCTGATAAAATCGTTGAGCTGAAATGATTGAGAAAAAGGTGTAGCGTCTAGCGCGCACCACGAGCTTAGTTTTTGCGACACAATCTTAACGCTGCGTTTCCACCAGAGATGTGCGAGGATGTGTTGCTAGGAATGTGTTTTTCATGAACCAATAAAAACGCTTCATTTACCTCGCCTCACTCAGCTCAGCTGCTTCTACCAGAGATGAGCGGAGCGGGTATAGGTAAATTAAGCATTTCTATAAGTTCATGACAAATACATTTCTCGCAACAGATCCTCGCACATCGCGGTAGGAACGTTTTTTTTTTATTCGACTGGATGGCAAACGAGCAAGTGGGTCTCCTCGCCTCGTAGCCTTAGCTCCGGCCAGGTTTGGGCCCCGGAGTGCGGTTTTACTGTCGCGGTGTGCGCGGGCCCGTACTACTTGGATATAAATATATTTGCGACAATCGCTTCGCGTATAGTCTAGGTCAAATGTGACAAATCTCTTTAAAATCCTTAAGATTTTTTTTTCTAACATGCACGCACCTATAAACAACCCAAAACGTTGCTTTACTGTGACAATAACTTATGTATTATTGTACAAATACATCGTTGTGCGCGTTGAGCTTAGTTGAGCATAGTGAAAGCTTTTAATTTTTGCAGTGAGCTTTGCGGTAAACGATAACATTGTGAAGCAATTAAATCAATAGCGTGTGTGAAGTTCTCAATCCGCAGTGGGCCCGCCTGGGAATTACGGCCCAAGCCCTCTCATTCGGCGAATATTTGTAGCAGCAGCCAGCAAAGGCAGGGATGATGATGATGATGATGAAACGCCGTTCCAGCATTCACCGTCGACGGATAGCTTAGTAGTTGTTAGAGAACCTGGCTATGAAGTATGAGGTCCCGGGTTCCATCCCGTATGTGTATGGAAATACGGACGTTCGTGCTCAAGTCTTGGAAGTTATTAATCTCCGTTATTAATGTGTGTTTATCCGTTGTATAGTACCCATAGTACAGGCTTTGCCTAATTTGGGACTACATAATTGGTCCAATGGTGTTGATTGTTCCATGTTATTCCACTAATATTTATAAATGCGAAAGTTTGTAAGTCTTTTTGTTTGTCTTTTATTCCATCACGTCTAAACCGCTGAACCGATTTAATGAAATTCAGTACACAGATAGTTTGAGTCCCGGGGAAGGACAAAGGATAGTTTTATCATTATAATTGCGTAGTTCCCGCGGGATAGAGATAACCGAATTGTACGCGGACGGAGTCGTGGGTAACGGCTAGTTAATTTATATGTTTTGCCAGGAGCACCTGCATATTTATATAGCACTATCAGGCGTCATAAATGATCAGATCATACTTCTCCATCTCTGGGCTGCAGGACCTTAAAAATATCATATTATACAGGTTGTCCCAAGACCATGCCACATGGAGGAAAATTATCTTAAATATTATAGATAGACCATTTTACTGAAAGGAGACTTCATTTTGATTTAAAAAACAACTTTAACTGCATTTTAAGATTTTCGCCTGTCTGAACCGGGAATCGAACCCGCGAAATGGTAAAAAAAACACTTCTCATGCTAGTAAAGTTCGTGTTTATTTTGGATCTAGGCCAATTTTTTTTTATTCTACTGGATGGAAAACGAGCAAGTGGGTCTTCTGGTTGCCAATCTAGAGGCCTAAGATGGTATACCTCAAGTGCCAGTAATTTCACCGGCTGTCTTACTTTCCACGTCGAAACACAACATTACAAGCACTGCTGTTTCACGGCAGGATTAGCGAGCAAGATGGTGGTAGTAATCCGGGCGGACCTTGCACAAGGCCCTACCACCTGCTAATAGCTAATAAAATAACTTTTTATGCTCTAGTGCATGAAGTAAAGTCTTCGTCTATGACCAAGGTAATCAGGTGTCAACAGCCACAAACGAAAAAGTTTCGACATATTTTTTTAATATAAAAATAAAAATCAATCAAAATAAAGCATTCAAACAAAAAAATATAATTCTATAGTAATGATTGAAAAATAAAAGGTAAGTACATAGAAAGTTAACAATTGTTTCCATTGTTTCTATTTTCATTTCCTCGCCATCGAAGTGAAAAGCAGAGTGTAAAACTCGATCATTAAACCTGTTTTCCCCTCGACGTGTCTAACCACGGGACGTGGCTATTATGAACGTCTTGGATAAAATGGCTCGTTTAATGCTCTTTGTTGTACAATCTACTATTTTTACGACACCCGTAATTTTACGACACTGATCAAAAGACTCATTTGGAAGGTTTTTTTTTTCAAGTAACATAGCATCTTAAATAAAAGGAAAACCATATAATTTTACATTTACAATTTCGGGAAAAATAATATTTAGCCTTTTCTTTGACTTTGCTGAGCATCTAAATACTGATATTAACATTTTGAAGTAATAAGTACTCACTTGAGAAATGGGTACATATTATTTCCTGTTAAAAGTACGTGATCAAATAATAATGTGATAAATAGATTGTATTACCGATCTAGATTCACGCAACTCTTAACTAAATACGAGTCATTTAAAAAAAAAGTGTTCCATGCAAGACAAGATACTACGATTACATTATTATTTGATCATTGTATTTATTTCTCAACTTAATACTTTAAAATCTTAAAATAAGTCGTATTTAGAAGCACAACAAAGTCAAAGAAAAGGCTAAGTAGGTATTCGTTTTCCTGAAATTGTAAGTGTAAAATTTTATGGTCTTCTTTTTACTTATTTAAGATGTTAATAACTAAGAAAAAAAAAATAATTCCAATTAACCCTTTTGATCGTTGTCGTAAAATAACGGGTGACATAAATATTTGTTTGACCATATCGCAGGTTCGATTCCCAATCTATCAACAATAATCTATCTACAATATTTAAGATACTTTCCCTCCTTGTGGCACGGTCTTGGGACACCCTGTATTTTTAAGTCCTGTGCAATTGTTTGAACAAAATTTTATTGTACGTACTTTATACTGGTTCGTTAGTCGTTACACACGACATACTTATATTTCAACACGACAATAGGAAATTTTGATGTAAAAACACATGAACAATTTAGCACGGCAAATTGATAAAATGTGAAAAAACTTGTGTTTTTGTAAACTAATACGACGCACATTCTTAACTTGGCTCTCATTTCATATTTATACTAGCTTTTGCCCGCGGCTTCACTCGCGTTAAATTTGGGGTAACATGGATTTCATTTCTACGAATCTTTTTTTCGTGTTTTGATTGATTTTTCGGAGGATTACCTATTTGGAAATACAAATACAGACAGACGTTTCAGACAAATGGTGCAAATTTTCAAATTAAAAAATCAACCTACATAATCATAATTCATACCAACTTTGAACTCTAGCTGTTTCACATATTCAGGAGTAGAATTTCGAAAAACGTTGTGCCTACGTGTTTCTTTTGACCGCAACTTCGTACACAATAGTTAATTTCTATATACTAATGTATTAAAATAGAGGTGACAATATTAAATTAGAGTCTGTTAAAATTGTTTTCTAGATGCAATAGATACACTTAAGTATTAGAAGCTTAACATTTTTGTAGGCATATTACAAATTTAGTTGCTATATAATAATCGTGATGCTGATTTATTAAAACGTCCAAGCTACGTTACACAATTTAACTAGAAAAGTATTTATTAGTCGCTGATTTATTAATTCAGAAGACAAATAATTAAATTTGAAGCCAAAAATTACAGTTTAAAGAAGCTGCGTTAATTACAACCCTTGGATAATTCCCGCGTGATAAGAATTAGTAAATACCAAAGAAAGCTACACTGTTTTTTTTTTTTTTATCTTTATAGCTATTTCAATCTTTCATTAAGTCGTGTGTATCATCAAAACTGAACGTACATGACTGTAAAATTACCTACCAAGTGCCTTCATGAGCAGACGACCTTAGCTATAGCATCAGGTGGTCTATCATATGAATTGTCATTGAAAGAAATTGAATAATCTTGCAAAATTTCTTGTGTGTGCCATTAACTTTTGAGGAGTTCGTTCCTGCGGAGACGATCCTGGCCGGACAACCTACCTGGATGTCACTGCCAGATTATTGGTTTTAAGATGTGAGTTATCCGGGTCATTATATTTAATATCACTGCCAGATTATTGTATTGTCACCAGATTTACATAAGTATGCTGTGTCTTTAGGTTAATTAGTTCAGCTTGTGCGTTTTATTATTCAGTTAGTTTATAAAATCCTCTGTAACGTTTTATCCCGTGGGAATTTTGGGAAAACTTGAAAAAGTTTTTACCTGTTAGTGTTTTCTACCTGGATTTGAGTGTGAAATTTGAGTTCTTATATTTATGATTACGGAGTTAAGGCCACTTTGAAGCGAAAATAAAAATCCCATTTATTCCCTATCCCGTGGGAATTTCGAATAAACCCTTTTTACCTGCCTACCTCTATGACTCTCTAGAAATATATGTTTCAAATATCAAGTCTCAAAATCAGCTAGTTGGCTAGTATAAAATAGTACGCCTTATTCTTTATCCCGTGGGAATTTTGGTAAATTCGGTATTTTTTTTTTAGCTGTTAGTATGTTAGTTTGAAGTCTCTTAATAATAGTTACTGAAATATGGTCACTTGGAAGTGAATATATAAATCCCATTTATTCCCTATCCCGTGGGAATTTCGAATAATCCTTAAAACGGTTTTTAGCAGTTAGTATTTACCTACTTGCATGCCAAATTTGAAGTTTCTTGTAATTATAGTTACGGAAATGGAGCCATTTGAACGTGAAAATGAAAATCCCATTTATTCCCTATCCCGTGGGAATTTCGAAAAATCCCTTCTTAGTGTATCTCTATGTCACTTAAGGTATATGTATGCCAAATTTCAAGCATTTAACTTAGCGGTTTGGGCTGTGCGTTGATATATAAGTCAGTCAGTCAGTCAGGACTTTGAATTTTATATATATAAATTTTTGACGGGATATCATCATATCCTTACTTTTTGTACAGAAATTATTCGAATTCGTTACAGAAACAAACGGTACAGTTTTGTACAGAAATTATTCGAAATTAGTCGTTATTTGTAAATATCTATTTTCCTATGTTTACGCTCAGATCAAATAAAAAGTAAAGATGGAGCGCGGTGAAACGCCCGGTGAGGCCGGTTTTATAAACATGTGTGCGTAGGCCGGTGTGTCATAATAATTCTTAGTACCCCGATACTACAAAAATATCGTTACCGTTGAATAACGTTTTTATAGCGTTTTAATTACTTTCACACTTTGATACCGTTACTACAATAAAATACGTTGATAAACTTTTACAAGAACCAAATAACTACGTTGCGTGTCACTTTCTGACGTTTTAAGCCGTGTTAATAAAGAATAGAATTTATAAAATATATTATATTACATAGGCGGCTTTTACCCAATACCTAATAGGGTAACTACAATATTATAATTAGTGTTGACGTAATAAGGTTTTGCTATAGTTTGGTTGCAAGTGTGTGCGTGCCACTGTGGTAGCACACGGATTGGTGTAGTTTGACCGGCCTCACTTCGGTTGTTCGCAGCGCCCTATCTTTAGTTTTTATTTGATCTGAGTGTTTACGATAGATAGGTAGATTTGTTCTTCGTGCTTCCCACTAATATTACAAATCGAAAGTTGTAATTGAACCAATGTAGATGAAATTCGATATACAGACAGTTTGAGTCCCGGGGAAGGACATAGGATAGCTTTTAAGCTTTTTTATCCATATTTAATTTAACGAATACGACTTAACGATTTAACGTAATCGAATACTCGTAACTATACCGATAAGCTGAAATAACGTGCTGTTTCTCGTACCTATTTGGTCGTCAGTAATGACGCACTCCGCGGGTGCGATGTAGAGTTTTCATTTTACTAACGATCATCCAATCTAATCTCTCAGGAAAACAACGAAACCGTGAACGGGCTTCGGGTCGCAGGAACGTCGCGTCGGTGCGTCGGAGCGCGCAGCGCCATGGGGCGGAGTCGCCGGTGAGGACGCGCGCGTCGCCGCCGCGGCAGCGCGGAGCATGCGCTGACGCCATGCGCGCGCCGCCATGCGCCGTGCCCCCCGCGCCGCGCCCGCCCCGAGCCTGCTGCTGCTGGCGCTGCTGCTGGCCGGCGGTGAGTGACGAGTGAGCGCGGTGAGCCCCCCCCCCCCCCCACCCCCAACACTGACCGCGCCGCCCCGTCCGCAGGCTGCGCCGGCAACCCGGACGCCAAGCGGCTGTACGACGACCTGCTCAGCAACTACAACAAGCTGGTGCGCCCCGTGCTCAACGTGAGCGACGCGCTCGCCGTGCGCATCAAGCTCAAGCTCAGCCAGCTCATAGACGTGGTGAGTGCGACCCCCCCCCCCCACCCCCCACGCCGTCCCGCTGCCGCGCTCGACCTGCTCATCTTTCTTTATGTCTGTTGCAGAACCTCAAGAATCAGATAATGACTACCAACCTCTGGGTGGAGCAGGTCAGTTGGAAAACGAAACACCCCGAGCTCCGACGCCGATCGGTGTAGAAGTAGCTCTTGAAATAATTGTCTCGTGTTGCAGAGCTGGTACGACTACAAGCTGTCGTGGGAGCCGCGCGAGTACGGCGGCGTGGAGATGCTGCACGTGCCCTCCGACCACATCTGGCGCCCCGACATCGTGCTCTACAACAAGTGAGCGTCCGCCGCTCCCCCCGCCCCGCCCCGCCCCGCCCCGCCTCGTTAATACGCTCTCTCTTCCCCAGCGCCGACGGCAACTTCGAAGTGACGCTGGCGACGAAGGCGACGCTCAACTACACGGGCCGCGTCGAGTGGCGCCCGCCGGCCATCTACAAGTCCTCCTGCGAGATCGACGTCGAGTACTTCCCGTTCGACCAGCAGACGTGCGTCATGAAGTTCGGCTCGTGGACGTACGACGGCTTCCAGGTAGGTGAGCTCCCCCCCCCTCCGCGCCCCCCCCCCCCCGCGCGCCCCAAGCCGGCTGACGCCCTCCCCCTGTGCAGGTGGACCTGCGGCACATCGACGAGGCGCGCGGCACCAACGTGGTGGAGCTGGGCGTGGACCTGTCCGAGTTCTACACCTCCGTGGAGTGGGACATCCTGGAGGTGCCGGCCGTCAGGTGCGCCCCCCCCCCCCCCCCGCGCCCCGTCTTCCCCGTCCGCTCCCCCGCCCGCTGACCGTGCGCTCGTGTTGCAGGAACGAGAAGTTCTACACGTGCTGCGACGAGCCGTACCTGGACATCACGTTCAACATCACGATGCGGCGCAAGACGCTGTTCTACACGGTGAACCTGATCATCCCGTGCATGGGCATCTCGTTCCTGACGGTGCTGGTGTTCTACCTGCCGTCCGACAGCGGCGAGAAGGTCTCGCTGTCCATCTCCATCCTGCTCTCGCTGACCGTGTTCTTCCTGCTGCTGGCCGAGATCATCCCGCCCACGTCGCTCGTGGTGCCGCTGCTCGGCAAGTTCGTACTGTTCACCATGATCCTGGACACGTTCAGGTGAGGCGGCCGCTCCCCCCCCCCCGGCCCCGCCCGCGCCCCCCCCCCGCGTACTGACCGGCGCCCCTGTCCGCAGCATCTGCGTGACGGTGGTGGTGCTGAACGTGCACTTCCGGTCGCCGCAGACGCACACGATGGCGCCGTGGGTGCGCCGCGTGTTCATCCACGTGCTGCCGCGCCTGCTGGTGATGCGCCGGCCGCACTACCGGCCCGACCCGCACCGGAGCCGCTTGTGAGTGTCGCCGCGCCGCACACCGCACGCCAGCGCATCGTGCGCCGCCCGGGCTGACGGAGCGCGTGTTGGTTGCAGCGCGGGGCTGGAGGGCGCGCAGTGGGAGGGCGCCGTGACGGCGGAGGGCGGGTCGCCGGCGCCGGCCGCCGCCTGCCGCCTGCACGACGCGCCGGCGCTGTGCGACGCGCTGCGCCGCTGGCACCGCTGCCCCGAGCTGCACAAGGCCATCGACGGCATCAACTACATCGCCGACCAGACGCGCAAGGAGGAGGAGTCCACGCGGGTGAGTGTCCCGCGCGCGCCGCCCCGCGCCGACCGCCCCGCGCTGACCGGCCGCTCCCCCTGTTGCAGGTCAAGGAGGACTGGAAGTACGTGGCGATGGTGCTGGACCGGCTGTTCCTGTGGATCTTCACGCTGGCCGTGCTGGTGGGGTCGGCCGGCATCATCCTGCAGGCGCCGACGCTGTACGACGAGCGCGCGCCCATCGACGTGCGCCTCTCAGAGATCGCCTACGCCACGGCCAAGCCGCGCCCGCCGCCGCCGCCGCGGTAGGCCCGGGAGGCGCGGGAGGGGCGGCCCGCTGTACATACCACACATAATTATATTAGTTTATACGACGAAATAACGTGATCGAAAATGAGTCGAATTTCTTTTGATAGAAACGAAAAATAAATCGATTGTTTATAAACAAGATGTTTTATTACCCATACTGATTGTTTGCATGATACGCGGTAATGTACCCATGGAGCGCAGCAAGGCGGGATTTCGGGAAATTTGAGAAAAATATTTAAAAAATCATATCTCCAAAACCATGACACTTTAGAACCCAAGAGAGAGGTCCAAGAGCGAAAACATAGCAAATAACCCCAACAATATAAAAAAAAAACTTATTTTACAGATTTTGATAGATATTTAATTACATAGGTAAGTATATGCATCTCTAAAACGAAGGAATTTAGTCAAAAATATAGATAGGTAATAGTAAAGATAGGCAGCAAGTGTAAAGGGTTGAGCTGTAAATCAGTGCTGTGTGCATGCGCACTTTGTGTGCGTCCACAGCATACGCTGAGCCCAATCCATTTATCACACTTATAGTTTATAGCACTTAGTTATGTTAAAAGTAGTTATAAGTTTAATGTGGAAAATATCTTCCGTTCATTAATAATGTTTGTTGCTCTAAGTGTGTTAATAAAGGCTTATTCTATTCTATTCTAAATAATTAACTTTAAAGTGCAAATTTTCATTGAAATCGAGCGTCCCCCCTCCCCCCCCCTCTAAAATCTAAACCGGTGGGTGGAAAAATTTGAAAAAAGCGCTATTCAGCCTCGGACAGGGCGACGGCCAAAGAGGATGAGAATTTAAAATTGTTCTTTATTCAAAATACTTGCACCTAGTGCTTACATTTTGGTGATATGTTTTTATTAACTTGTGATGTAATGTTAGTTATGTTTGTTCGGGTGGAATTAACATTTCAACCCCGATTGAGCTGAAATTTTGCATGCATGTATAAATCCGATGACAATGCAATATTATTATGACGTAGAGCTGATCTGATGATGAAGTTAGATGTTGGCTATAGGAACTGTAATAAAACGACACGACCGCATCGATTTTAATCTCATTTGATTCGTTTTGACGACTACCTACTTTGGTAACCAGGGGCAAAAAGTACCGCCAGCAAAAAAGCTTGTATTAGAATTTTTTACAAAAAATATTACTGAACTATGTGTTTTATAACATTGTACGGAGGTGCGGAACCCTTCATGCGCGAGTCGCTCGCACTCGCACTTGACCGATTTTTCATAATGCCCGGACATTTATCACTTGGTCCACAATATACGTTTTAAACCTACATTAGTACGTTATTTGAATTTTTGGTTGGCTAACTGTCACTGACTTGTAGGTAACTGATATTTTCACTTTTGATATTATAAACTAAATACATACTAACTATCAATAACCTTATAGCTGAAAAATAATTTCTTAGTCGATCACATTATATGACGCTAATAAACAAGTAGCTGGCGAACGAGTTTTAAGCGAGTTTTGAGCGAGACCAAGCTTCATTGACTGTTTATTCCAGTAAAATCCCATAAGTATAGCAAATTTCATCAAAATATACAAGAACTGCTCTTAAAAATATTTATCGCAATATATCTCAGCCACCCGCGCAGCCGGTGACTGCACTATTACCTATTGGTCCAAGCCAATATAAGCAAATAAGCCAAGGTATTTCTGCCTGACCGCTCCATCATCAGACCCTAGATATCATTCTCAGTCATAGTAGGAAAACCCTAAGACTATTATAACAACCCCAAAGACGGCTATGATATGTTTATGTTGTCCTGTCTTAGAATTCCAGTTTCTAGTCGCCGGCTCCATCATCAGGTCAGCACGAAGTATTGTCATCAATACTACGATTAATAGCCAAATTTTATGTCAATTCTACACTAAAAAGTAGAAGAAAATGAAGTTCGATGATTCCGTTGCAGACAAAGTTACATGGATGGATAGTCACAAGTGAGACTAATTATAAGCAATTTCATAAAAGAATTAGTCAAAGTAGACGTGGATTATGCATAAAAACAGCGTCTAACAAACTGTACAAGTGGTATATCTAGACGACGAACATAAACTAAATCTGATCAGCTTTCATTTCAATTCAAAATTTGACGCCTGCAATAACCATACGAGCAATTAAATCAATGAAATGTCTAACAATGTGGCACGGTGCCGGGGCAGAATGAAGAACCGGACTTTGAGAAATGTATTTCTCTTACGAACTACGTAATACTTCGTAGCTGATAGCCGACACCATTTTTTTCAAATAAGTAAAATAAATGTTAAAATACTTAAGAATAAATTAATAATAAATAGGTTTATTTTACATTGAAACGTTCTATAGGGGCGAAAATACTTGTAAAGTAATGATAAATGTGAGTGGTATTTATAGTTTGCTTGAAGTGACCCTAGAAGCTCAAGAAGGACAATAAAAACCGTGTTATCCTTATATTAGATCAATTTTCTGGTCAAAAAGAGATTAAAATATCAATAAGTAACGATGGAGACACGTGACGCGGGTGAAAAATGCATTAAAATGTGGGGAATAAATACCGTCATCTTATAAAAATGAATTGGGTCACAAAAATCGAAAGGTTCGGCCGTTACTTACGAAAAACATGTTAAATACCTACGGACCGAGGTAATGTAGCCAAGCGAGCCTCTGATGGGTGGGTGTGGGGGGCGAAATTTTTGCACGGTTTTCGAATTCTAAGTGTGCCAGGAGTATAGCCCTGATGTTAAACTACTAAAATAATTCGATTTCAGTACTAAAATTACATAATAAGCATTTTTTTTCAAATTTTATTACGCAATAAACAATCATGACACCTGTATTAAATCACGTAAAATATCAAGTAAATATGGTCGATGATCAAAGTTATTAAAATTGACAGCACTATGAAGAAATCTTAACAAAAATAATGTTTGAAACATCAACTAAGAAACGAACCCAACCACATAAAAAGTTTTTCAAACCTAACATCGTGGAAACCAACTTTATGAGAACTAACTTTAAACCAACATTCTTATAACGTAATTTTTCAAACCCACCTTTTAAACCTATATTCCTAGAACCTACCTAAATTTTTCAAACCTCACTTCCTGAAACCTAACTTACTTGAACCTACATTCCTAGAACCAGCCTTTTACAAACCTCACTTTTTGGAACCCAACAATTTGAAACCTAACTACATTGAACCTTCATATCCAGAACCAAACTTTTTCAAACCTCACTTCCTGAACCTAACTTTTTAAACCTAACTTGTTTGAGCCTACATTCCTAGAATCTACCTAAATTTTTCAAAACTCACTTCCTGGAACCTAACTTTTTGAAACCTAACTTCTTTGAACCTACATTCCTAGAACCTACCTTTTTAAACCTCACTTATTAGAACCTAACTTTTTGAAACCTTTTCTTTTTTAGTTGAACCTACATTCCTAGAACCTACCTTTTCCAAACATCACTTCTTCGAACCTAACTTTTTGAACCGTTGAGGTTGGAGACAAAATCTATCTCTTCCAGTAAACAGTAGGAAACAAGGAATCGCTGCCAGCCCTTGGGGCGTACATTTGCTAAGATCCTATCTGTACAGTTTAATACCGCACAGTAATTAACCTTAACTCGCGTCCTACTTTGATACGCGTCACAGCATTCACTACACAGCATTATTGCACTAATATAAACCAATCTTAAAACTAATGCCGACACTGCTGCTGGTCGCGTACCGTTCGGTTCAAAAGGTGTTTTCTCCATAGAACACTTAGATTGTGGAATGAACTTCCTGTCGTGGTTTTCTCAGTGAGTTACAGCATGGAGGTCTTCAAAAGGGGTATAAAAAGGTTTATGCAGGGTTACTTCGGGTGCTGCAAGCGTTCCTAGGCGGCGGTAATTGCTTAACATCAGGCAGGCCGCATGCCTGTTGGCCACCGACGTGGTATAAAAAAAAACCGTGAAAAGTACTGGCCTCGCTACACTAGCTGCAATCGTTATACCATTAAATAGGTTCAAAAAACTAAATTCAAATGTATGGAAAATTTGGCAAACCTAATGGAGCACTTTTATCTATCAGGATATGTAGGTTAAAGGGCAAAGTAAAATGTTATCTACTCTCTATCTGTCTGTCTGTTTGTCTGTCTGTCTGTCTGTCTGTCTGTCTGTCTGTCTGTCTGTCTGTCCGTCTGTCACAGGGCACTATCTCTGAAGCCGTAAAAGTTAGGCACTTGAAATTTTCACAGATTATGTATTACTGTGGTCGCTTTATCAACAAATACTAAAAATAAAGTAGAGATACAAATTAAAGGGGGTCGTCATACAAGAAACGTTTTTTTCGGCGTTTTTTTGGTTGCTAGACGTTATTAGCCGTTGCTAAGGCGACCGAGTTACCCAGCAACGACTAGCTATTTCAGTTGAATATTTACCTTTAAAGTTTGCGATTTTGATGATGTTTTATAAAAGCTTCGATAGTATAATAATTAGAGACGGTCTGATTGTGTGGTTTATTCGTTTTTGAGCAAAATTAATAAAACAATTTACGAACCAAACCTCAATGAAGCCAACTTTGATAAAGCGCTCGCCAAATTCACACACTAAGTATAAATCACTGTTTACTTATTGTTTTTACACTAAAAAATTATACTAAATATTAACACTAAATTAACACTATTTACAAGGTTTATAATACAGTTTCAAATTTGTTATTCTTATTATTTAATTACCAAAATACGAAGTCCGCCGAATTTCCCGCGAATGAACGAAGTTGACAGATTTTTTTTTGATCCGCGCGCGGCGCTTTTAGTGCAATGGATTCAGAAACAAACAGCCAGAACCAAAGAGGATGAGAAATCAAATTGTTTTTTATTGAAATACCTGCACAAGTGCTTACGGCGATATTTTTAGAAGCTTTTCTTTAGCTTGCCCTGTTTGTTTATTTATTTTTTTTTTTTTGGGTCAAATCTTAGAAGCTAAATTTGACCCAATTCTAGTGGCCCGATCGACTTAAAATTTGGCATAATTTTGTAAATTTGGGGTACAATACAATAATCTGGTAGTGACATCTTGTCTCTCTTGGTGGTCCTGCCAGGATCGTCTCTGCAGGAAAGAACTCCTCAATAGTTAATAGTACTGACTTGAAATTTGGTACAGATATGTAGTTTAGACGACAATGCAAGTACAGTTTACAAAAAGTACATTCGGCAAAAAAAAAAACATTAATAATTAAATTTTTAACAACAACTTACTACAGGCATCATAATTATTTGCAGTGTAACTATGTTTGCTCGGTTGGAATCTTTCAACTCAAATTTTAGTGTATATCTTCAACTGATTGAGCTGAAATTTTAAACGCATGTTGAATCCGATGACAATGATATAATAAAATTATAACATGAAGTTGATCTGATGATAAAGCCAGCGGGTGACCATAGGAACACTGTGATAAACGACACGAGAGCATCGAGTTTGGACTCGTTTGTCGTCTTGACGAGTACTTTGGTAACCAGGGGCATAATGTACAGTAAGCAAAGAAAAAACTTATATAAGTAAAACTAACTGAATTTTTAACGGAACCCTTCATGTACGAGTCTGACTCTCACTTGACCATTTTTTTTTAAAGTAATTATAACAAATCTTTTTTTTTTTTTTTTTGGAAGAGGTAGATTTTGTCTCCAACCTCAATGGTTCAAAAAGTTAGGTTCGAAAAAGTGAGGTTTGGAAAAGGTAGGTTCTAGGAATGTAGGTTCAACTAAAAAAGAAGAGGTTTCAAACAGTTAGGTTCTAAGAAGTGAGGTTTAAAAAGGAAGGTTCTAGGAATGTAGGTTCAGAGAAGTTTTTTGAGGGAGGTGGAGAATACTCAATATACTGTCGGGCCGGTCCCGACAGCATGACCGACTCGTCTGGGGAATTCTCCCAGGCGCCTACGGACTAAACTCCACCCCAAGTAGAGTGTTTTACTCCAGGGCGCTCCGTGCTAGTGGTAAATTCGCGTCTGGGTGTGTCTGTTTTAGAGCTGCAGCTGATGGTTAGGTTAGGTTAGGTTAGGTTAGGTTAGGTTAGGTTTTTTTTTTTTTTTTTTTTTTTTTTTTTTTATTCTTCTACCTCTGACATGATCAGAGCCTATTTTGACTATATCTCTTGCATACCAGTTCTCGCTTTTGCTACTTCTCGTACTTTCATTCATCATACTATTCTTTCTTTCATCCTTCATATCTTTCTTTCTTTACGTGGGTGGGATTCCCACCTATTCTAGCTATCTTTTAACTTATTCTAAATTGGGGGAGCAACTCTAACGCGGGGTTCTTTATTTAATAAATTGAGGTTACAGCATTATCCCTTATCAACTATTTATTATTTACTATTACTAAGTTATACGGGCAAGCACCGACCGGACGCCAGAGGCGAGCAGCG
This sequence comes from Choristoneura fumiferana, assembly GCF_025370935.1. Classification (NCBI taxonomy): domain Eukaryota; kingdom Metazoa; phylum Arthropoda; class Insecta; order Lepidoptera; family Tortricidae; genus Choristoneura; species Choristoneura fumiferana. The sequence continues at coordinate 6,168 of NC_133475.1, read as the reverse complement.
GCGAGCCATGGCGACAGTCACCAGCTCGAGACTGTGGCGAGCCATGGCGACGGTCGCCAGCCCGAGACTGTGGCGAGCCATGGCGACAGTCGCCAGCTCGAGACTGTGGCGAGCCATGGCGACAGTCGCCAGCCCGAGACTGTGGCGAGCCATGGCGACAGTCGCCAGCCCGAGACTGTGGCGAGCCATGGCGACGGTCGCCAGCCCGAGACTGTGGCGAGCCATGGCGACAGTCGCCAGCCCGAGACTGTGGCGAGCCATGGCGACAGTCGCCAGCCCGAGACTGTGGCGAGCCATGGCGACAGTCGCCAGCTCGAGACTGTGGCGAGCCATGGCGACGGTCGCCAGCCCGAGACTGTGGCGAGCCATGGCGACAGTCGCCAGCCCGAGACTGTGGCGAGCCATGGCGACAGTCGCCAGCCACGGCCATCGAGTCAGAAGCTCGGCAAGATGCACCAGATTCGGGGTTTATCCCATACTATTTGTTACATTATGTTTTATTACTTATTACTAATATAGTTTTGTTCCTTACATATTTCTTATTTACTATAAGCGTATATATTCACTTATACTCTATAGTAAATCTTTCTTTACTTCCTATTCTTATCTATGACTTTCTTCGCTATTTTTAAGCAATACTCTATTAGGTCTGATCTTTTATTTCTGTCCTCCATGATTTTGTGTAAGTTTTCAACAGTTATTTCCATGTCCAATTTCTGTCGCACCTCAAACCTACTCGCCGCGTAGATGGGGCACTCCGTGATCAAGTGCAGTATGCCTTCCTCTTTTACCGGGTCGCAATCGCAGGACGGGCTGTCCTTACACCGGAACCTATTCAGGTATTCAGAGAACCCGCCATGCCCCGTTAGCACTTGGGTCAATACTGCACTCGACCCCAGCCCCCGAACTATTCTGTTTGCCGCGATCGCATCCGGAAAGAAAGTCCTCGTCACGGCGGCTGTTTCTCCCGTCCTATATCTCCTGCTCCATTCATCAAGCGTCTCCGAACGGATAACCCGCTTGGCGAATGAAGCAGGGATCATATCATAGTCTGGCCTCTTCTTCGACCCGAGGGCGGCCGCCTTCGCCAGTTCGTCGGCTCGCTCATTCCCCTCTAATCCCGCGTGGGCCTTGATCCAGAACAATGCGACAGTTTTACCTTGGGTACTGCATTGGCGCATTGTCTCTCTCGCTTCCACGGCAAATGGGTGGGAGGTTTCTGAGTTTACCACTGTCTGTAGAGCCGCCATCGAGTCGCTGAAGATGCCGAACTTTCCCGCGCGGTGCTTTTGCGCCTCCTGGGTAGCTCTGCACAATGCTAGGAGTTCAGCCTGGTAGACGGTGCAATAGGACGACAGAGCAAGCTTGACGGTTTTGGTCTCCACTGCACCATTCCATACGGACAGCGCTGCGCCGACCTTACCCCCGATCTTGCTGCCGTCTGTGAAGATGCGCACATCGAACTGCGATTCGCAGTTCTTGTACTCTTCTTCATCTACCAGGCTGTTGATGTCAATAGCTGTTTGCTGTGCTGGGTGCGGGGCTACTAGTTTTGAGGCCATTTGCTCGATCTCTCCGTCTCCTAGTTCCAAACCGGGAACCCCCCTCCTGACCTCGTATAGTGAGGCCACCTCGCGTATTCTGAGGTCGAGGGGGAGTACCCCGGCGAGAACCAGTGCCGAGTTGAGGGAGACCGTGCGATAGGCCCGACAGAGTTTCTGGGCGAAACCTCTCTGAACTGCATTGAGCCTTTTCTGTACACCCAGTTTTTTCGCAGCAGGCGCCCAGGCACCCGCAGCATACAAGATTATGGGTTCCACTGCCGCCGTGTAAATGGACCTAATGACTTCCGGATGGAGCCCCCAGCTCACACGAGCCGCCTTAGCCATTCGCCTGTAAATGCCCAATGCCTTGTTACAGACGTTGGATACATGGCTGTTAAAAGTCAACTTGTGATCGATGGTGAGTCCCAGCAGCTTGATCTCTGTTTTATTTTCAATTTCTGTTCCGCCCATGTTGAGGCGTGGGGTATCAAATTTGAGTTTCCTCGTCATAACCATTGCCTGTGTTTTTTGCGGGCCAAATTTGAGCTTGTTTCTGACTCCCCAAGCCTCGACCTGCGCGAGCACGGTGTTCGCCTTGTTCTCGATTTCGGCCGCTGTCCCACCATCGAACACCAGCGCTACGTCGTCAGCAAACGCCTGGCAGTAGGTGCCCGTGCTCTCCAGCTGTTTTAGGAGTGGGTCCAGTACTAGGTTCCATATAATGGGACCTCCAATCGAGCCCTGCACACATCCCTTGGATGTTTTCTTATTGACTAACTTCCCGGCATACCTCACACTTACGGTCCGGTCACTTAGGTAATGCTCCATGACTCGCCTCAAGTTCACCGGGCACTCCTCTTCCGCCAATCTGATCTTCACAGCCGGCCACCACGCATTGTCGAAGGCGCCCTCTATGTCTAATGAAATCAAGGTCACTATTCGTTTCTGGTTTATTTTCTTCCGAATATGTTCCATCAAGCTATATAGGGCGTCCTCGGTGCTGCGCTGCGGCATAAACCCGTACTGGCGGGTACTGAGGCGGGGCAACAGGTGGAACTTGAGGCGAGCCACAAGCATCTTCTCGTACACCTTTCCCATGACGGACAGCAACCCGATCGGCCTGTGCGACTTGGGAACGGTGTACGAGTCTTTGCCTGGCTTCTTCAATATTATGACCGCCGCCTCTTTCCATATCTTGGGGAAGCAGCGGTACTCCAGGCATTTGTTAAGTAGTGCCAAGAAGTATTTCGGTGCGCACTTTATTGCACGAGCGCAGATGTCGGCGGTAAGTCCGTCGGCTCCAGGTGCTTTCTTCGGGTTGAAGGATTCCACCGCTCTGATCAGTTCGTGCATAGTAAACGGTGGATCACTAGTCTCAGTAGCGGACCACTCGTTTACCCTCTCCGATCTTTCCCTGATTACGCGGTGGTCCTCGTCGTCTTCTTCAATTCGATCCTCCGGGTAGAATACTTCCGCCAGTAACTCCGCCGACCCTTGCGCGTCGAGCATCCTATTCCCTTTCTGGAGCAGAAGATCCTCCTCCCTCTTCGAGATTCTTCCGATCACCCTGTATATACCTTCCCAAAGTCCCTCCCGATCCTGTCTCCCACAGAACTCCTTCCAGCTGTTTGTTTGCGCCTCTTTTACAGCTTTTTCGTACTCTTCTTTTTGCTCCAGATACCGCTGAACCACTAGCGCTCTTCGAGTTGGCGCTGCGTTCCGGATTCTGCGCTTCCTGGTGGCGGTCTGCTTTTTCATTTGGGCAAGCTCTTCGGACCACCATGGTAGGGTTAGTCTGTCTTTCTTCCTCTTCCGGGGTACAGTCAGTTCGCACACGTCAGTAATTGTCTTTATGTAGTTCTGTACTGTCAGTTCCAATTGGTCTCTGTCCTTTATTTTGTCTAGTTCTAGTAGTGTCAGTCCATTGTCTAGCATAAGTTGGGTCATTTTCTCATTAAACTGGTCCCAATTTGCTTTCTTCGTGTTATAAATTCTGGTTGTCCGTTCAATGTCAGTCCCTTTCGCTCTCTCCAGTCTAATTTCCATCTGGATCCCGTTGTGGTCCGAGCTAGTTAGGCCTTCCACCACTTGCCATTCCTCCACCAGGTCAAGCATATCCATTGTGCAGGCCGTCACGTCAACGTGGCTGCAGTATCTCTTGCCACCTCTGATGGTATCGAAGGTTGGAGTCTCGCCAGAGTTCAGGATCTGCAGGTCCAATTCTCCCAGGGTTCCGCTCACCTCTTTTCCTCGGAGGTCCTCACTTGGGCTCCCCCACCAGATGCTTTTCGCGTTTGCGTCTCCTCCGATCAGAAGCCTTCCAGGTCCCATCCTCCGCTCCACCAATTTGAGGTGATTCAGATAGTCCTGTAGGGGTACATCCGGCTCAAAGTAGAATGACACAATTGTTATGGTCCAAGCCTTGGTACGCAGACCTACCACTACGATGTTATTTGTAGTAAGGTCTGGGTACTGCGTCAAGTCCAACTCATGGTCAAAGACGGCGACTGCCGCCTTCACGACTCCGTCTCCGACTTGAGTGTTCTGGATAATTCTTGCGCCCGGATAGCCCCTCATGTTCTTTGCTCCTCCCACGTATGGTTCCTGGAGCAGGGCTATGGCTATCTTCTTCTCCTTAGCCTCCATGAGTAGCTCGCCGGTCGCAAGCTGGCTCCGTTGTAAGTTGGCTTGGACCATTTTGTAACGGTGATTGTTTACCGGGGCCACCTTAGCAATAAGCTACTGTGGCCCGCGCCAACTCGTCTCGCCTCCTACGAATCGGACAGTCCACGCTGAACGCATTGTGTGCCCGTTGGTCCATTTTCGCTCTAACGCAATTTTTGCACTCAGGCTGCCCCCCGGCCAGCATGTCCGCACACTCCGCCCTCATGTGCGGTCCTCCGCAATGACTGCACAGGTCCACCGCCTCCACGCACAGACGCTTCCCATGCCCGAAACCCAGGCAGCGCGTGCACTGAACAAGCGGTGATTGGTCCTCGACCCTGATCCGCTGCATATCAATACGCACGCTACCCTGCTCAACTGATCGTCTCCAGATCTTTGGGGAGACACTGATTATCGTGTGCACGATATGTTGGTTTCGGGCTCTTCTCCTGTACCTTACCTCTACTCTATCTTCCTCCTTGTCAAGGCCCTCGAAGATCTCCGGGTTTTGTTTGCGTAGGGCCTTCAAAATGTCCTCGTCGGTATGAACGGCGAGGACATTCCGAAGGGCCAGCATTGGGTCTTTGTTCTTCACATCCTCGACATGAAGCCCTGTACCTTCCTTTTCTATCTTTTCCCGCATTTTATTCCTTTCCTCCTTCGTTTTGAACCCCAGTATAATCTTCCTGTCTTTTGCCTTACGCACTCTCTCCACCTTAATCCATCCTTCCTTAGCGTCGATGGTGTTTCGGACCCTGTCCAGCACTTGCTCTCCGGTTTCCATTTCGTCTTGTGACGTGATGACGGCAGAGTGTAGAGTTTCCCGACTGGTTTGTCCTAGGCTCCGTGACGTCAGCACTCCAGCATAGGTCATCCCTCGGGCACCAGTGGCCATCGCCTCCCTAAGTGAGTCCAGCTCCCCCCGGCTACTTTTTAACAATTCTATGTGCTGGGTTTGCTGATGCTGTAGCTCCTCTTGTCCCTTCCGGTGTTCTATAAGGACCCTTTTGTGCTGTGTGATGTCTTCGCGGAGGTCCAGCATCATTTTGTTGTTCTCTGTAAGGAGCGCTACCTGTTGTCTCATTTTGACGATGAGATCTGGGTTTTGAGTCCAGTCCTCGCCTTCGAGCTGCCGGGGTGAAGCAGTGGCGATCTTTGTGGGTTCAGATGTTCCCCCCTTCGAGCCCTTGGTCCCTCTCGGATCGGATTCCGCCTCCTTCACTAGTTCGTAGAGACGGGTAATCGCGTCAGCCACGTTTGTTTTTATTTCCGTTTTGAGGTTGCGACTATTTTCCAGGTTCTCCCTGGCTTTTAGTAGGCAGGCCCTTGCCTCCGCGGTGCGATTTGGGTATTTCCTTTTCGGTATTATTTGTGGTGGTGTCATCACAAAAGTCTTGTTCGCGGCCGTCGGCCGGCTGTCCTGCGGCTTAGTCGGGTTTGTATGTGTGGATGGGCCTGCCTGTGCCATTATTGGTGTTGTGTCAGTGTTTGTGGCCTCCCACTCACCTATACTTTTCCTAACATTCATCTCTGAATTTTTCTGTCGTTCGCCTGTTTGGCTCTTAGTCGGAGTCCTCATTCCGAACATGTCAACTCAAAGAGTCTCCCCGTATAAGGGATTAGGTCAGTAGGACACAAGTTGTCAGTTTGTAAAAGTTGTATAAATTGACACTTGCGATGTAGAGGACAGATATTGTCAAGCGAGTAAGTTATAGATAAGAAGAGAAAACGACAATGAGAAAGCTGTATAGCAGAAGACACAAGGATCTGTCCGCTATCATATAGTCCAATGTGGCTCACACACTGTCAATAGACTATGATATTTTAATTTACACTAAATTATGTGTCTTAAAGCTAATAAAATAAGAACATATAAAACAAATTTTCTATTAAAAAGTAGAAAAACAATCGCTCACATCCCCCAAACTAAGGATTATTTTTTATTTATTCAATCTGTTTT
>NC_133474.1:23749918-23795337 GCF_025370935.1 Choristoneura fumiferana | reverse complement strand
TCGATTCCCAGCGCTGGTCTCTTTTTCTGGTTTTTCTGTGCATCCATGTCTCAGTTTGTATTTTCGATATGGTTTCACGGGATACCCGTAAAAGTAACAAATTTGGAGTTGAAATAAAAAATACAAAAAGACTCCAAAAAACCAATCACAAATGGTTCCACCCTAGTAAGTATTTACATGAGTCAGTTTCTTCGAATGTACGAGTCCAACTCGCGTTTGGCCGATTTTTTTACCTACTCTACACAGACGCTGAGCGCCAAATGCTAAAATTAGCATACAAATGATAACCCGTGTTAATTCTGAACTTTCCATGCTACTTGGGTTCAGAATGTTGAGGGTTTAGTTTATTTGTAGCGTGGAGCAATGCTGCTAAGCCCTTCAAGTAATGGCGCTGGGAGTTGGTGTAGTTTTACTTACTATGAGCTAAAAGGTTCCGAATTTTCCGGTGTTCTCACCCGAACACAAAACTGGAACTTATTTATACAAAGAGTTAATTAAACAAATGAAAACCTGAAAGTACCTAGTTTGTTGAGAATCGAGAGGAGTAGGTGTCGATTACACTTAATTTTAAACCAGGGCCCTAAACTACAAGCTAATAATATTGATGAAAAGTACAGGCTGAATACTATGAAGTGCGAAATTCGAACTTCGTCTTTTGCCGCTTCACTGACGCTTATTTATTTAACGCGAGAAAGAGAGGGACAATCGGCAAAATGTAAAAAAATACACAAGTCAGTGGACTCGTGTCTTTGCTATGCTGGTAGCTCCATGATTTTTTTTCAATTTACAGAAGGATATAGAATATACTTTTCATCACACTTGCTCGTAAACAGCGTCAAAACATGAAGGATACCTTGGTTGCAACCCCCCAAATAAAACCCTCGACCTTAATGTGCTTGTCATGAAACCCGTGGTCGGTAAATGAGTCATTGCGCGTACACATTTTCTTGTCATGAAGCCCAAGGTCGGTAAATGAGTCAGTGCCCGTACTGATGCTGCTGCGCGCGCTGCTGCAGGGCAACATGCACACGCGGCTCAGGCACATGCTGAGGGAGGGGGAGGGCGGCGCTGCCAAGAGCACAGCCCAAGGTATCGCCAATATTTGGAACAATTTATTTTTTTCTTTTACAAATATAAAATTTTACTCGCAAATGTAATGAAAAACATTGTATGTCGCACGGGTGGTACTAGAATTACGAACATCGACTCATTAAAGCCATCAGTCTTCGACTTCGGGCTTCTGATAGACTCTCGTTCGTAATTCCTTATTTGCCGCCCTTAAGACACAATGCACTATTGTATTTTTTTCACATGATAGCTTACAATCTCACTAATAGAATTATAGCCTAAATTACAATGAAGAAATGAATAGTTAAATAACAATGAAGAGTCACCTGTAAGATCGTTGACAAAACGGTGCTTTAGGTGAATCGATGTTATCGCTGCAAGGCGGCATCTTCCAGACAATTAATCGGCTTGTTATTCCCCCCAGTTTAGCGCCATCTATCTCCTGTCGGAGATCAATCAACTTAATGCGGAACGAGATTATTTGATGGACAAGAATCTGTCAAAATTTTCAATGAACTTTTTAATCTTGTGATAAATGAGATAAATTGTTAATTTGATAACGTGTTTGCGTTTTTGTGATTCGGACGCCATTTTTAATTTATTTAAAAAGTGACGGTATTTTATCGCTTGGGAGTGATCTTGTTTTGTTTATACTGATTCTGTGGGTAGATCGTACGTGAGAATGACACTGATGTTATTAAATACAAACTGGGATTACTTTATTGATCGATCGCGCAGTGTCGCACTGATCACAAGTCTCTAACGTCGTAATTTGCATCAGCTCAGTGTTTTGAGTTTGATTGTTTATTAGTGCTTTCGTGAAATTACCTAGTGCTTTTGCAGTATCCATCCTTATTTTGGGAGTGAAAGGAGATTTCGAATATAAAATGACAAATGAAAAGTATAAAATATAGAATGCGCAGTGTACCTATATGGACACAAGCACAGAATTCTCCGCGTTTCGATAATCTTTTTGAATCCAGCATTTGTAACTAAGTATGGTAAACACTAGTATAACACAATTTTTTGTACGTAAGTACAATATTTAATGCGACTAAACTATTATTTCTATTTCGCCATTTCGTAACTAAGAGTATCCTACGGCATCAAACACAAGTAAGCACTCTCATCGGAGTACACAATAGCTGTTCAATCATCTCGGAAAAACCGAATGCTCCCGACACAATAATTACAGCCGACCTGGTCCATTGTCCGCGGAACTCTAATTTATACCCTTGAATAGTACCCCTTGTAATATGCTCATTAGGTTAGGGTTGCCAAAACTATTGGGTATTTTTTGTGGCGAGGGAGAAATAAAACAAATGAGTGTGGGCTCGCTTTGATGTGTTCAAATGTTTACTAAGGACTTGTTATACTGTACGATTGACTTTTAGCTATGAATTAAATCCACTAGGGTAGGCTTGGAATACAATTTTTCTTTTAAACAAACGAAACGAAAATGAATGACGTGAAATCGTGATCATTGTGTTGAAAAATAGAAAGATATGAGCGAATGAAGTTTACATTTCATTTCTTTCTACAAAAATCTCTGTGTCTAAATGACAATTTGAAAAGTTTTTTTAAATAATTTGCACAGTTGTCATTTTGAGGTTATTTCCACGCCCTAAAAATTGTCTATACTTACACTAATAATGGCGATATTCCTCCGTTCACAAACACAAATTAAATAAAAAAATACTTTAATCCCTAGAGATTAATGAGGAGCTTTAGTCCCGATATGCAGAGACTAAAGTAACAGTTTAAGTGCAAGAGTAGCGAAAAAATGTTTATTGCACAAAGTTAAACTGAAAACGAGTTGTTTTTAGATAAACATATCTTAATCCTAACGCCATCCCTAATCCCTTATGCCATGCGAGCCGCCTGCGCAATGCTACACTACCTGTGATACATATAACGTAACCTTTGTTTCCCCCTTTCACCCCCCGCCATTGTATGAGACACTCAATTTAAATGCGTATTAGGATTTCAAAGGGTTTAATGGTTACGTATGTAATTGGGTTTGGGACTTAATGAAATTTTATGGGACAAATAAAAACTAGGGGTGTTCGGGGTTGGCTGGTGCGTTAATGAAATAAATGCAGGTAAATAGTGAATAAGCCGTGGTGGCCTAGTGGTTTGTCCTATCGCCTCTCAAGCGGAGCATTGTGGGTTCAAACCCCGGCTCGCACCGCTGAGTTTTTCGAAATTCATGTGCGAAATTACATTTGGAACTTACCACGAGTTTTACATTCTGAGAGGAGACCTGTGCCTAGCAGTGGGACGTGTATAGGCTGGGATGAAACAGTGAAGATCTAAATTTTCTACGAGCTTTTTTTTCAGTATTTGAGAGAAGCGCGGAGTTTTTTTAACCCCCATCACAAAAAGAGGGGTGTTATTAGTTTGACACCTATGTTTGACTGTGGTATCGTAGTTTTCAAACGGTAGTCAATTTCCATGCGGTTTTTTACGTGAAAGCGAGTTTCCTTGCAGTGCATTTGCAGTGGTTCTTAGCAATGTTTTATTAAAATTGGTTCAGACGTTTTTGAGATAAAATGTCAATATCGGGGTTTTCAACTCTTTAAACTTTGTAAGGTTATTATTTTCTTTCAAGAATTCGTATAAACCAAGTTGAAAAGTATTAAATTTCGGAAGTCTTTGAATACTGCAAAGAAATATAAAAATCTTGAAAATACTTTAGAAGTTTTTTAAGGAAATTCCATACCTTGACTAGTTTCGAGTTAAGGAAGCCCAGCTGTGCCCTTAGTGTAAGTTTTCGGTACAAAATACGTCTCGATCGCGTTCGCGTTAAAATCTCAATTTGTATGGAAACACGAACATCGCAAACGTTCCGCTAGAGGCGCTGTTCGTGTTTGCATACAAATTGAGACTTGAACGCGAACGCGATCGAGATGTATTTTGTAACCGAAAACTTACACTAAGGGCACTAGGGCTACTACGAAACTCGAAACTCGAAGTTCGTGTCGTGCGGTCCCTTATACTATTTAATACGAGAGCGAGAGGGACGGTACGATACGAACTTCGAGTTTCGTGTTTCGTAGTAGCCGTGTATCACGTCGTAAGGGCAGTGCCCGGAGTGCAAACAAGCGCTTACCAGGCGTGTAATCCGACGTTGAGGGGCTACTACGAAATTCGAAAATCGAAGTTCGTATCGCACCGTCCTTCTCACTCTTGTTTTAAATAATATAAGCGCAAGCGGGACGGCACGACACGAAGTTCGAATTTTGCACTTCGCAGTAAAGGGCCGCTTGCCGACGCAGATCCGCAAGGTATTTACGTTTGGTAAATAGCTATATTTAATTTCGGGACTGTCTTACTTGCGGGATTATCCCGGATGTCAAGTTCCAGGAAGTCTATTTTAGGAATTGGGCGCCAAAGAGAACACTGTTTCTATGCAGATATTTCGAGTATGTTTCGAACGAAGTAATGACTTCACTTAACGATTTTTTTTAACTATAAATAAACGATACTTTGCCGACCTTACGATAGCTACATCTATGCAACAAATGTGTTCATGTCGCTTCTCCACTTCTAAATTGTAAGATCACACACATATCATTTTAGATGACCAGATGGCCTAGTGGTTAGAGAACCTGACTACAAAGCTTGAGGTCCCGGGTTCGATTCCCGTGTCGGGGCAGATATTTGTATGAAAAATACGAATGTTTGTTCTCTGGTCTTGGGTGTTTAATATGTATTTAAGTATGTATCTATCTACATATTTATATTTATCCGTTGCTTAGTACCCATAACACAAGCTTTGCTAAGCTTACTTTGGGACTAGGTCAATTGGTGTGAATTGTCCCGTGATATTTATTTTATTTATTTATTTATATCACACAAACTGAAATGTCACCACCGCCACACTACACTGACGTGTTTTGAAATCAATCAGTGGATTTGTGTGATGTGATGACAGATATGTATAATTTGAGACAATTTTATTTCATTCGAGAAATTGATACATACATAAAAATCACGCCTGTATTCCCAAATGGGGTAGGCAGAGCACACGAAAACGTTACCGCTTCGGAGCCACTTTTAGCAATTTTAGGTCTTAAGTTTGACAAAAACGGTACAATAGTGACAGGTTGCTAGCCTGTCGCCTACGGTGTACCTTAACCTATGTCCTCAGTCGCCTCTTACGACATCCATGGAAGAAATGGAGAGGTGTTATTCTAACCTGACATGTCATTATTTCCAAAATTTTTGGATATTAAAGTTTAATTACGCCTCACAAATTTTGAAGTATCTGGACTTCTGGACCCGTACTGGGTTTGCGCTTAACCCGCATTTTTAGCTGTGAAACAAAACTTTCGTTGCAGTTACATGACAGTGCTTATAATATTTAAGATTCGGCTAACCTTTCCGAGGCATTGCTGTCAGTGCCCTTAGTGTAAGTTTTCGGTTAGAAAATACGTCTAGATCGCGTTCGCGTTAAAATCTCAATTTGTATGGAAACACGAACAGCGCCTCTAGCGGAACGTTTGCGATGTTTGTGTTTCCATACAAATTGAGATTTTAACGCGAACGCGATCGAGACGTATTTTGTAACCGAAAACTTACACTAGGGGTACAGGTTGCTGGAGCACATTGCATCGGATACAGGCTGTTACTGTGAAACCTAACACTGGCTTTGTGCCTGAAACGCTCAGGCATTTCAGCTCAGCTATTTGGTTAGCAGGATCCACTGAGAGCAACGAAAATTATACTGGGGTTGATTTAGTTACCTATATACCTAGTGGTAGGTTAATTTGTAAATTTGTCGGCATTCGGCCGAAAAGGATTTTTCTTTTCCTTTTTAAATTATTCCTGTCATCGTAACTGATATTGGCCCAAGCCTTAAGGCCGCCTCTTAGAGAAATAATAATGAACATGTATAAACATGCATGCCTTTACTAGCCTTACTTAACTACTCTGGAAGTTTGTGATTGTAACAAATGCACACGCTGTAGCCTGTAATATTATAGGTAAGGCCTTCTACACTATTAATTTATCTAACTTCCAAAGTCGCCACGAATTTTTAAACAAACTTTTACAGCCGCTTAGTTACAAGAACTGGCCAAACTTGCCGAAAGCCTTTGTGAAAACCTCCTACAGCACAAGAAGTTTCAGTACCAAGGGGGAGGTGATAGAAATTCATAGAGCAAATGCTTATAAACGAGTGCATATCATGTATAATGTAATAGTCATTGCTGGCCGCGCTCCATATATGCCCGGCTCAGTGTTGCCACCTCAGATATTTCTTTACCCTAACGCTACGCGAAATTACCCTTAATTAGGCACTTTATTTTTTTACCCTATTTTTCTTGAAATATACAGTTGTGGTCATATAATTAAGAACGATTTTTTATAGAGAAGATTTTTTCAAACTGACAAGTGTTACTAACTGCATGTATATTTTTGTACTTCTCTCGGTATCGTAAAACTTTTCCGTACTAGCGGTAAATTAATTTATACATATAATTGGCTAAAAAATAAATAGATAAACTTTATACATTACATCTAAACCTAGTATTACTACTTACTGGCTGGTCATATAATTAAGAACGCTGAATAGTTTATTTTTTATTCAAATTTAAATAGAGAACGGACCGCCGCTTTGTGGTTTTAGGTTATTATTCGAATAATTTTGGCGCCATTTAGTGCCGTAAAAGTCTTAAAGGCGATTGCTTCATATAAAAACAATGGGGAAAAATGAAAGTTGTGATAAATCTACAAGAGAAGTAATACTAAAACTTCGCGACAAGAATTGGTCGTATAAACACATAGCCGATCATCTGCAATGTTCAAAAACTATGGTTTTCCACGCCATAAAGCATTTTGCCACGTATCAAACTACTTCAAATGTTCCGCATGTACCTAAACAAAGAAAGTCATCTCGTCGAGATGATCGAAATATCGTTCGTTTGGCAAAACAAAATCCTTTTAAAGGGTCTAATGAGTTGAGAAAAGAATATTTTGGCGAAAACAACCTTCAGCAATCTCGGCACGCACTATTCGAAGGCGTTTGGTAGAAGAAAAGTTGTACGGAAGGATAGCAAGGAAGGTGCCTATGTTGAAACGGTGTCATAGGCAAGCCCGGCTTGCATTTGCAAGAAGATATGAAAACTAGACAGTCATACAGTGGAAAAACGTTCTTTTTTCTGACGAGACAAAAATAAATAGGGTATGTTCTGATGGCAAACGATATGTAAGACGGCCTCCAAATAAAGCATTTGACCCAAAGTACACAAAAGTGACTTTAAAGCATGGCGGGGGAAATGTAAAATTTGGGGATGTTTTTCTGGACATGGTGTTGGACCTGTTAGGCTGATAGAAGGAAACATGGATCAATTTCAAAACAAAAACATACTGGAAGAAACAATGTTACCATATGCTGAAGGCGTGCTTCCGGTTATTTGGACATTCCAGCACGACAATGATCCCAAGCATACTGCACGTACCGTTAAGGAATTCCTCACATCGCAATCAGTTTCTGTCTTAGATTGGCCAGCCAACAGCCCCGATCTTAACCCAATAGAGCATCTTTGGTGCGAAGTCACGAAAAAGGTTTCAAATCGACAGTGTGGCAATTTAAGAGAACTGTATGACGTATTCTTAGAAGAATGGAACTCTATCTCTCTCGCGAAATGTCAAAAATTTATAGATTCAATGCCTCGCCGGTGTAAGGCAGTAATAAAAGCCGTGGACATGCTACTAGCTATTAATTTTAGTTAAAATGTATTACATTGCTTTTTTTTCTGTACAAACTTCACGTTAGTGTGATTTAGTTAATCTAAGTTTCAAATAAAAAAACTTTCGAACAGTTCAATAAATCGTTCTTAATTATTTGTCCAGCTTCATTACTATTTGAATTTGTTACTAAAGAGAATAAAAACAAAATTTATAAAAAAATGTCAGCAATTTTATTCTTTATTCTTAATCCCGTTTGCTCTATACATGAGGCTATTTCATAACGTAACTAGTTACTTCTAAGAAGGAACCACGACTACACATGACATGATTTAGTTAAAAATAATCTGGAACTTCAAATCGTTCTTAATTACATGACCACCACTGTATACTAAGCAAATAAATGCAATTTATGAATAAACTAATAGCTAAACCTAATATCTACCTACACCGTTTCGAAACATTGTTGGAATACACCCATAATAGTCTTGGCTTCTATGTCATCTGCAGTATTTTTTTTCTTGAAATCGTACATTTCATTCGAAAACTATTACCCTAAAAAATACCCAAAATAATTTTTTATCTTAAAAAATACCCTAAATTTAGGCTAAAATACCCTAAGGTGGGGACATTGGCCCAGCTGTACGCGTGACCGGTTCCGTATAAATATTTTTATTATATGATGTAACTAAAAATTTACGGTTTTCGCAATTTTTCCTTTGTCTGTGCTATAAGACGTTGCTTCGTACCAAATTTCAAGATTCTGAGTTCACGGGAAGCACCCTGTAGGTTTTGATTCCCTTGCGAGTTTCGAAAATTTGCGGAAATCATCCCCTAGCCGGGTCGCGGAAAGCAGAAAGTTTCTTTAAATCTCGAATTATTTTTCTTCCTGCCATTAACTTACTCCACTTGTATGTCGCAAGGAGCAAAGATGTATGGTCGGGTAGATGTGAAACTAAAGATAAAATAAAGCCACTATAGTGAAGCCAAGCTATAATATAATAATAATAATAATTTATTCAAAAACTCATTTTACATCATATTTAACTTAAGAACTAAAACATACTGTAAAAGAAATATTTACAAGAAATGCGTGAACTAGGATTCTCTGTGTTTCAGGCAAAATAATTCTAATATATAATTAAATATAATTTAATCAACGTCAAAAGGTTATTTCAAATTATACCATGGCTGCAACGAATAAATGAATAAATGAATGAATGAATGAATAAACAATGATAATATTGACAGTTTTCTTAATACTAATCTAATTTAAAAGTATAAGCGACATTATAATTAAATTCTTATTCCTTATGCATAAATATAATAAAATTACCTATATTATACGACAATTTAGTGACATAAGACAGAAATTATTTCACTATACATAGTAACTTCTCTGTGTCATCGTACGACATGTTTAGTAGAGCACCTTGGAGTTTTTTCTTACACTTAACATAACTCAACGAATATAAGTCTAGCCTCGCATTCAACCTATTATACAGAAGTGGACCTACAAAAACGAAAATTTTTGAAGAAAATGCACGTTTTGGTGTTCTGTTATTAGGGCAGACAAGATCTTTGCGTAAATACTAATAATAAGCTTAGTTATAGGTATACAATACAATAACTGTTTATTGAACACCAGCACAATATAGTGGCAGTACGGAAAACACATGTAGGTATAAAGAAATATAATTAATTTTAAGTACCTACTAATGTGTCTAATGTATGTGTGTGTATGTATGATATGGTTTTAATAGCCTATGGTTTGAGCTCGAGTGCACACGTCGTCTTCATGAATTTATGTGTGAAATTACATTTGAAATGTACCATGAGCTTTATGGTAAAGGGAAACATCATGAGGAAACCTGCACATACCTGCGAAGAAATTCATTGGTGCGTGTGAAGTTCCCCGTCCGTACTGGGCCCATACGGGAACTACGATTTAAGCCCTCTCATTCTGATAGACTTGTTTTGCAGTGCGACATACTCGTATTTACATAGGCCGAGAGGATGAGATATACAAAAAACAAAGAAAAAGCTACAAATATGAAATGTTATTATAACGGATAACTCACGTCTTAAACCGAGTTTAGCTCGACATGTTTCGGGCCATTTCGTAGCCCTTCCTCTCAGGAGCACGCGAACCAGCGGCTAATCGAGCTAAACTCGGTTTAAGACGTGAGTTATCCGTTATAATAACATTTAATATGAGTGAGTCTCACGGTAGTTTCATGTTCAAAAAAGCTACAACCTGCGCAATTTCACACATCGAAAATCTAACTTAATCTAAAGTCGCAAGTAAAAACGCTAAGAAAGTGCGTATGTATGTTATGAAATGTAGATGATATTAAAATGCTGCGATGGGGGGGCAAATATGTAAATCCTATCGACTCGGGGAGGGGAGGTTATCCCGACTTCCCTAATATTCATCCCCAAGTTTAATATAGTTACGGATTTTGAAATTGTATGTGTGGATTGAGTGTGGATTTGCATACGAGAAGTATTTCGCTACATTAGGCGCAGAAAGTTTGTAAGCGGCGGAAATGTGTTGTTACCATTTGAAGACGCTCGGCTGACTGGGGTTGTTTTACGGATTTGTTCGCTGTAATCTTTATTGGCTGGCGGAACAAGTTTCACGTTGTTTTTTTTTTCAGAAGTCTATTTGATTTAGGACGCTGCGGTTGATCCCTTATTCATATTAGAAATAGTTAAGTAGTCAGCTATTGCAGAGTTTTAGTCAAATTATTTTTAGTTTTTCAAATTGATAATAGTAACAGCCATTAATAACAGTGTGATGAGTCCATATAGTGAAAGGCGAGTCACTGCCTACCAAAATTTTAATATATGTGATACTAGATGTTGCCCGCGACTCTGTCCGCGTAGTATTTGTTTATCGCTATCCCGGCTGAACTATGCAATTTTCCGGGATAAAAACTATCCTATGTCCTTCTCCGGGACTCAATCTATCTGTATACCGAAATTCATCTAAATCGGTTCAGCGGTTTAGACGTGATTGAGTAACAAACATCTAACCATCCAAACATCTTCACAAACTTTCACGTTTATAATATTAGTAGGATGGAAACGGTAGATGTCAGTTATCCCAACCCCATAGCCCACTAGTCCACATAAACGGTAGATAGTCTGTTATCCCAACCCCATAGCCCACTAGTCTACATAAACGGTAGATGTCTGTTATCCCAACCCCATAGCCCACTAGTCTACATAAACGGTAGATAGTCTGTTATCCCAACCCCATAGCCCACTAGTCCACATATACGATAGATAGTCTGTTATTCCAACCCCATAGCCCACTAGTCCACATAAATGGTAGATGTCTGTTATCCCAACCCCATAGCCCACTAGTCTACATAAACGGTAGATGTCTGTTATCCCAACCCCATAGCCCACTAGTCTACATAAACGGTAGATGTCTGTTATCCCAACCCCATAGCCCACTAGTCCACATAAACGGTAGATGTCTGTTATCCCAACCCCATAGCCCACTAGTCCACATAAACGGTAGATGTCTGTTATCCCAACCCCATAGCCCACTAGTCCACATAAACCGTTAAATTTGGCATTCCAAAAGTTTACTTAATTCCCAAAAATTACATCGTCGTCTTCGTTACAACCTCAATTCAATTTGAAGCCTTGAGTTTTGAAATAAATTGATTATTATTATTATTTACGTCGTGGGACGAACATCCTGCAAAATTTAATGTTTCTAAATTTAATGGTTAATATTATGAAATTTTATACGGATTCTCCGAGAATGTTAGGGTTAAAAGTAGCCTTTGTGTTATTCCGTTACTCCAGACTTACCAAATATCCAAATCCAGTCAGTTAAGTGTGTCCTAGATTCATATGTTTTTCCTATATGCACAAATATGAAAATTATATATTTTTTATAATCAGATTAAAAATTTAATTAAACTTAAATTTAGTGTGAAGGAGTATCATTATAGAAGCTCATTTTGTGTGTGTGTGTTTGTGCCACAGTTGACCTGTCGTGTTCATCGGCTGATCCAGCCAAATAAACCTCTGCGCGATTGTTTCCCGATGTATCGTACTGTTCCTACAGTGGCTCAGCCCATGGCCCGTGTTTGGCCAGACCCTCCGCAAACACCCCATTCTGCGACAATAGTTTAGTGGGACCGTTGCTTTGATTGTCCGTAGCATTTTCTATGGGGATTTATGCCCGATAATTAGCGGTAAATGAAGATGTTTGAGGTCTTTGTAGATGGTTTGATTACAATGTTTTTACAAGGTACTTTATCCACTGAAAAAAAGGATAGCTGAAGTAGTTAGGCTACTTGACGTTAAGCCAAAATTTACCAAGAATGCAAAACTGATTTTGTAAGACAACACCTAACTTTAAGCTACTTTTAGCCTTAGTTTTGTAGTCACTCAAGTTATGTTACAAGCAACAATTTTTAGGGTTCCGGAGCCAAAATGGCAAAAACGGAACCCTTATATTTTCGCCATGTCTGTCTGTCTGTCTGTTTGTCCGTCTGCGGCTTTGCTCAGGGATTTTGCACGAATATATGTATATGTAAACTATGCTGACAAAATAGTATAATAAAAAAATTGAAAAATTTTTTTTAGAGTATGTCCCATATACGTAAAGTGGGGGTGTTTTTTTCTCTCATCCAACCTTGTAGTGTGAGATATCATTGGATAGGTCTTTAAAAATCATTAGGGGGTTGCTATAACAATTTTTCGATACAGTGATGTGTTTGCAAAATATTCAACTTTAAAATGCAAATTTTCATTAAAATCGAGCGTCCCCCTCACTCTAAAATCTAAACCGGTGGTTGGAAAAAAAAATTTGTTTTTTTTATTGTACCATTTTGTCGGCATAGTTAACATATATATTCGTGCAAAATTACAGCTTTCTAGCATTGATAGTCCATGAGAAAACCCGCGGACAGACAGACAGACAGACAGACATGGCGAAACTATAAGGGTTCCCTTTTTGCCATTTTGGCTACGGAACCCTAAAAACGCTCGTCATGCCGCTGTCGGTGGCCAGTTCACGGCCTAAGGATGCCTGTTCATTGGCAATAGGTATTAATGTTATTTTGGTCTAATTATTCATATTTCTTTTTTCCGCTCCTTTTCAGCGGACAGGGAGTTAGTAACTTAAAAATTCATTCAAAATCGGGAAGCAGAACGATTAAGAGGAGCAGGGAAGCGGAGAAGCTCCGCGAACGGAAAAACAGTCCGCAACTCCGCTCGGCTTTACTTTCTCGCTCAGCTCTGCTATCATACTGAGCGGCAAAGAATCTGCCCCTCAAATGTAATGCAGTAATAGGTAAGACTACAGTTGTTCACTTATAAAAAATATATATATATTTCCTGACGTTATTTCAACACAAAAAATAAGTAATATTGTGTCAGACAATCTTTGTTGTTGGATCCAATAGAAAGATTTCTTCCTCACAAGAAATTTTGGATGTTTTATGCAGTTTACGTTTTATGTTCTCGTCCTTAGTGTTACTAATTTCGAGACAAAACTGATTTCTTGTCAATTTCATGACGGGATTTGTACCTATGTAGAGTGGACCAAATATTGTGCCGCTGAGAATAGCTCCCCACGCCTATGAACAAACGCAGTCCGCAACTCCGCTCTCCATCAGGCTGCGGCTCCGCTGAGGCGGAGACGAGCGGAGCGGAGAGGAGACGTGTAAGGATCGGTTTACTAATGTTTCGGCGAATAACGTTTGGCAACCTGTTTCATTTCGCAACTTTTCATTTCCCAACTGTTTAATATTTCTGAAACTGTAAATATTTCAGGACTTTTATAAAACTAACCTAACCTAACCTAAAGGGTTCTACACGATGGCCCTGAAATAAATCCTGAAATATTTACAGTTTTAGAGTTTGCGAAATGAAAAGTTGCGAAATGAAACAGGTTGCCAAACGTTACGTTGCGAAAAGGCAGTACTCGATAAGGATCGACCAATCCCTACACGTCTGATGATAATGAGGCGGAGAGACGAGATGTGGATGTGGATTCGGACGTACGATTGGATCCCTACACGTCTCTCCGCTCCGCTCGTCTCCGCCTCAGTGGAGCCGCAGCCTTACTCCCTCGCTCCGCTCCGCTCAACAGACAGCCTAAGCTTGCTCTTTGGGCCGCTTAGCTTCGTACGCGTTTGTTTTGACTAAAAGAGCAGCGTCCTAAGCAAACGCTTAGCAGACAATTGTTCAACCGGATTGTGTTTGATTATTTGGATTGTGTTGTTTTGGGAGTTAAGTGTACAATTGAATCAGTGCTATTGATTTTAGTAGCAAATGTTGTACTCGTATGTATGTGTAACTCTTTATTTTAGATTAGAAGCTACTAATACGAGTACTGCCGTCATACAGAAATAAAGCTTCTATTTAAAAAAAAACGGCCAAGAGCGTGTCGGACACGCCCGAAATAGGGTTCCGTAGCCATTACGAAAAAATCGCTCGATTTTAATGAAAATTTGCAATTTCGCAAATAAATGACTGAATCGAAAAATCTTAGTCTTAGCAAACCCCTAATAGTTTTAAAAGACCTATCCAACGATACCCCACAATATAGGGTTGGATGAAAATCACCCCCACTTTACGTCTATGGGAGGTACCCTAAAAAAATTTTTTTTTTAATTTTTATTCTACCATTTTGTCGGCATAGTTTACATATATATCCGTGCAAAATTACAGCTTTCTAGCATTGATAATCCCTGAGCAAAGCCGCGGACGGACGGACAGACAGACAGACAGACAGACATGACGAAACTATAAGGGTTCCATTTTTTCCATTTTGGCTCCGGAACCCTAAAAACTACAATTATATAAGTAGTTGTATCCCAAATTTGAAGTCAACCCGACCACTGGAAATGGGTTAAAATAAACTTGTAAATTATGACGCAACAAATAGGTCAATCTTTCTGTCTGTTTTTGGCATCGTAACTCTCAAATGGATGAACCGATTTCTATGCAGTTTTCTTTTATGTGAAAGCGCGTTTTTTTGCAATGGTTCATAGCTGTTTGATAAAAATCAGTTCAGTTGTTTTTGAGGTATGTATTGTACTTGGAAATAACAATGTCTAAGGTTGTTTAACTTTTCTAAGTTGGTTAGGTTATTTTCAAACATCTAAGAATCATCGCAAGGAAACTCGCTTTCACAAAAAAGCGCAAATAGGTCCATCCGTTTGAGAGCTACAATGCCACAGGTAGACAATCATTAACGTCAACTTACACCCATCTTTCTGCGTCAGGGGTTAAAAATAAAATGTGGTTAAACAAACAAGTTAACTGATCGTTAGTAAAGGCCGACCGTATAAAAAACCTGACGCGAGGGCAACACTTCTACGTTTTATATTGCAACATTCTTTAAACTTACTATACGATACCTACCAGTCATATTGACAACGGTGCCGGTGATGTTATTTAAAGCAATATTCTAATCCCTCGGACTTTTATTATGAAAAATACTTTTATGCATTGTAAATTATTTTCCTTCCAAGGCTATGGATAATCTTCGGCATTTTAACGCACAAAAACACAAAATAACACTTTAATATGCCACGCGCAAACAACGTTAAACTTTGACAGCAATAGACAGATGACATTTGAATTTAGTGTTACCAATAAAAGAAATTAGTTCTATTGGTTTTCCGCAAAATGGCGAGGTTTTTTATTATCACCGCGACATTTACTATCACCGCAGCTCCTCCGCAGTGGAAACGAAAAACCACAAATAAACGTCGACTCAAAAATATGGCTTCCGCGGCCTGTAGTGACAAGCATAGACAATAGATGGCGCCGCACAGCCGTAACTCGCGCGACCCCGCAGACTGACAAAGGCTTTAAACACGGCTTTCATTTAATATTTACCCATAAAGTAAATATGACGTGCATTACTGAGTTTGCGTACATTTTCATTATACTTTGAAGTAAAATAGGACGATATCGTTAGCTTGAGGAATCTAGAAATCGTATTTCGAAATAATTTGATTCGATTTTTGTAATAGATTGATGATTGATTTTTGATTTTGATTTTTTTTTTATTCGCGTTGCTTCTAGAGGAAGGGCTACGGATTAGCCCGAAACATGTCAAGCTAAGCTCGATTTCAGACGCGAGTTATCCAATATACTTTCATTTAATAGAAATCGTACCTGTTATTATGTTTATTATAAAAACTAAAGTTTAATTATGTTTGTGCTTTCTATTTTTAAAATACATTTATTCGTGTCATTTTGAATGAAAAGAAAACTGAAAAAAACTTTTTAACAAAAAACTTAAACCGCCGAAAAAACAAGAAAAACAAAAAATTATAAACCTTTTTCTAATTTCCCTCCTATATTTAACCTTAATCTAGGTACTAGTTTGAGCCGGTGCCTCAGTACTAGCCATCAGGAGTGGACCTATAGTCGTCTACCTGATGGGTTTCTAACACTTCTGATGGCTAGTGCTGAGGCACCGACTTCAAACTAGTACCTAGATTAAGGTTATATAGGAGAGAAAGGAGAAAAAGATTTATTATTTATTACTTTTCGGTTTTTTCGGCGGTTGTTTTTTTTTAAAGTTTTTATTTTATACTATTTTAGCGCCCTGGGGGTATTTTTTTTCCAAATTTCCATTGGCCGTGTCTAAACCTTCGCGTGGCTACGCGAGGCCGACACTATCGTCGGTCGACGCAAATCATCGTAAAAACTGCCGCGAACAGGTTTATCGCGCGATAAACACGCCGCCCGCGGCTGCTCCAAGTGCAGGTAATCGAATGTGAGGTATAGTTTTAGGGGTCCGTCGGTAGCTGCGGAGTGGAGCAATATATATATATATATTTATTCAACTGGATGGCCAACGAGCAAGTGGGAGGGGACTTGATGAGGTTTCTCTACTGGATCAAATCAGAAATGAGGAGATACGCAGAAGAAGGGTCACCGACATAGCCAAGCGAATTAGATCGTTGAAGTGGCAATAGGCGCAGGACATAATATAGCACGGAGAACAGATGGCCGTTGGGGACGAAAAGTTTTCGAGTGGAGACCGCGGATCGGCAAGCGCATAGGATGTCCACCAACGAGATGGCGAGATTAAGTGCCCTGTCTGACGATTTTTATTTCATTTTTTTAAAATTTTTATTCGATTGGATGGCAAACGAGCAAGTGGGTCTCCTGATGGTAAGAGATCACCACCGCCCATAGACACCTGCAACACCAGGGGGATTGCAGATGCGTTGCTAACCTAGAGGCCCAAGATGGGATACCTCAAGTGCCAGTCATTTCACCGGCTGTCTTGCTCTCCACGCTGAAACACAACAGTGCAAGCACTGCTGCTTCACGGCAGGATTAGCGAGCAAGATGGTGGTAGCAATCCGGGCGGACCTTGCACAAGGTCCTACCACCTGCAAAACATACTATTACATATATTACATTATTTTACTAAATTCTCCAAGAAATAAAAATTACATTAATCCTAGTGATTGAAATTATGAAATTTCATCGCGATGCCGTAGGAATATCGGGATAAAAATATACATGTTTTATTGTAGATGTCCAGCTATCTACATGTCAAATTTCATGCCAATCCGTTTAGTTGTCTTAGTGCGAAGGAGAAACATACACATACTCACAAACTTTCGCATTTTTAATATTAGTAGCATAGACTGCTCCCTCCTTGTCACACTTGTTACTATTGAAATCACAATTATTTTATTGCGATGTCAAAAATCGCTACACCCTTCCTAAATGTGTGACGTAATTAACAATAATAATAATAATTCATTTATTTCCAGTAACTTGATGACTCTAATGTATAAATAAAATAACTTATACATAATTACACATAACTGTGTTAGTAAGAACTTCTTGACGTTGGGGGAAAAAAAATTAAGTGGCCGGAAGACGAAGCGTTGGCAGGCCTCCCATTAAATGGACTAACGATATCGCGAGAGTTGGGGGCACCTGGTGGATGCAAGTGGCGAGTTACCGTATGTTGTAGTAACTAAATAGATATCTAGGGTACTCAATACTACAATCTCCTGAATACTACATACATTGTGGCGTTCTAAGGGGGAGGCTTTTGTTGAACAGTGGATGTCTTCAGGCAGATGATGATAGTCATATAGTCATACTCGTACCTCCAACAAGATGGAGCGACGACCTGGTTAAGATCGCGGGATCGCGGTGGATGCGGAAAGCGCAAGACCGGTCTGAGTGGAGAGCTTGGGGGAGGCCTATGTCCAGCAGTGGACGTCTTTCGGCTGACATGATGATGATGATGATGATATAGTCATAGTCATATAGTTTATCGCAATTATGTGGTATTAGTAGAATAATCTAGTAAGTAGGTATACTAGCGTGTCCAAATTGGTGGTCTGAAAAAGAATAACCGAAGAATACTCGGCACTCCCCGTACTAACCTCAGTTTTGCACTCCCGTATCGGAGTTCAATGCATCGGAATGCACCGCCACAGCGCTATAAAGCTGCATGGAGTGATAAACCGCTCCCAGGAATTTTGCCCTCTGACAGTGATTTTTAGAACAGTAGCTTGAGTAATTTGCTTTGCCTGTGGGTTCCGTACCCGAACGGTGACAAGCGCAATTATATCGAAAATACAAACTGAGACATGGATGCACAGAAAAACCAGAAAAAGAGACCAGCGCTGGGAATCGAACCCAGGTCCTCAGCAATCCGTGTTGCGTGCTATTACAGGAATTTCTACTATGCACACATATCTCAGGTTGCTTTTTTCCACTACGCTACTTAAGCAGCAGCACTAACAACATCTATGTTTCGCTCTCATCGAGAGACGTCACATTCTTTTGGAACTAACCGCTCACCCAGACCAGAGATGTCGCTACTAAGCAATCAAATTATGATTGATAAAAGTAACGAATTTGGAGTTGAAATAAAAAATACAAAAAGACTCCAAAAAACAATCGTAAGCGCAATTCTATTAATGTCGCTACAGTCCGTCTGTCTGCCTGTCTGTCCGTCACAAGGCTGTACAGTACAGTTACCTGCATTAATACTGCCACAGCGGAGCGTGCAAAAATATCCTTTCACGTCCCACCGGCTTTAGAAATAGAGTCGTATCAGATATTTTTTATGCATGCTTGGTTGTATCTGATATTAATGCAGGTGAGAAACTCGAGAACTGTAATCATAATCGTTATTATATCAGCCGTAGGACGTCCACTGTTGGACAAAGATCTCCCTCATGATAGACAGCTGAAATTTATAAACGTATATAAGTATACAATTAACAAAAGCTTAAATGAGAGTAATATTTCGGATTCGGACGAAACCGATTATAATAAAAGCCGTGGTAGCCTAGTGGTTTCACCTATAGCCTTTCAAGCAGAGGGTCGTGAATTTGAGTCCGGGCGCGTACCTCTGAATTTTTCGGAATTTATGAGCGAAATTACATTTGAAATTTACCACGAGCTTTACGATGACGGAAAACCTGCACTGTGTGCACATAATGCAAAGAAAATGCAAGGGGCCTGCGTGAGAGCTACGGCCCAAGCTCTCTCATTCTGAGAGGAGGCCTGTGCCCTACAGCGGGACGTACATAGGCCGAGATGTGAATGTTGATTCATATGCTCTTATTCCAACGAATCTTGGCACGTATTTTCGGAAAATTCAAATAACTAGATACATATATTTTTTTGGATTTGACTCTGCAAAAACAAAGAACGAGATTTTTCAACAAAGCCTGATAAAATGCTAGTTTTTGTAATTATCACAAATTTAACCTATTTGTAGTGTGAACCCAAACTTTAGCCGCCTTGAATAATAGTCAAGGCTTTACAGAATCTGCAGATTTCGCTTTACATTTATTGCGTCTAAAAAGATATATATTCCGCTACCCCACTTAATATTTTCCTTGCAAATATAATGCATTGCGTGAAGCACGGTTCCTATTGCTGTGTGATAAAGTAGCTTTTTGTTTGCGCCATGTTGCGGTTAGGGTTGTCGACTTGGATAAATAATTCATTGGTCGGCCGGCAGTGTATTAACGCTGGTACACAGCCCTGAGGACTTATTACCTAACGTGCCAGCGGTCACACTCACATCCACCGTCTCTTTCTACCACAATGCTTAACCATTTGACTGAAAGTGATAGTGAGAGCAATTGCGAAAGTCCGCGTGTTTTGAAATAGACGTACCGTTCATCTTCCAGTTAGCGTTCAGCGCGGGCCATTATTATAACTGACTTATTTAAAAATATTACCCGATCTCGGTGCAGATGCACTGAATAATCGTTTAAGCTGATTTATTCAATGAATTTGAGGGGATTGGGTTAGATCGGGGTTTTGATTAATGCTGGCCATGATGCTGCTGCTACAGTTTGCGAGTTTTAATAGATTTTTAGCTTGTTGGGGTTCCCTTCAAAAGGAAAAGGGTTTTTCAATATGAACTTAATTTTTTATACACACTTTAATGCGGATTGTATTATTTATTGACTGTAAATAGGTACTTTCATTGTCATCCATACATATACCTACATAAATATAATATATTTGAATTGTTTTAATTTTTATACTAACACTAGATTTTTATGCTTTTAAGATGAGACTACTCACCTAATGTAACTGAATGCTTCTCTCATCCACTCAAAGGTTCACTGATATAGTTCCCTTAATGGGATAAGTTCGTTTTTTTACAAATATCCCAAGATTTGTAAATTGCGATTGTTTATTTATTTTGTACAAAAAAGAGTTTAGTTTATTAAATTGTATAGATTCTGTTTGAGTCTAAAATATATGCATTTTACTTTTAATTTTTTTTAGTAATACAAATTAATTATTGTCTTATGATTCAACAAAGACGCTGTTGTTTACACAAAGTAGGTGTGTCTGTATACTGTGGGTTCTACTTGCGACGGTACAAAGTAACTGCGTCTTATACTTACGTTTACGGCGCCGTTATGATTTATTACGGCGCATTATTTAAACTGGGTTTATGCGCACTACATAGTAGGAGTAGCATGTTGAAGTATCCGGTTCGAAGGACCATCGAGAAACTAATTTAAAATACACGCCAAGAAGGCATTAATATTTAAGGAATATTGTAAAGTGAATGATTAAGTAGAGAGATGTTTCAAAATAATTGACAACCGCAAATTAGACCTCTTGTTTAAAACAAGCATCGTATCTACGGTGTACATAAAATATGTAACGAGTTGTAAAATACAATACAATACAAATACACACCGCAAATGAGTACAGTAGTTGTATTAAGTAGTTCGGATTTAAATAAATAATATTGCAGGCTAGCTTTTACCAGCTATTTCATACGCGTAAGTCATCGGGCCTGTTCAGATTATATTAGAGACTAGCCGTTACCCGCGACTCTGTCCGCGAAGAATTAGTTTATCACTATCCCGCGGGATTATGCAATTTTCCGGGATAAAAACTATCCTATATGTTTCCCCGGGACTCAAACTATATCTGTCTACCGAATGTTCAACGGTTTAAACGTGATGAAGTAACAAACAGACAAAAAACTAAGAAACAGAGTAACAAACTTTCGCATTTATTATATTAAGGGGCTGTTTCACCATCCATTGATTAGCGTTAACCGACGATTAAATGTGATGCCGTCTCCGTCTATATGAATAAAACAAATAGAGACGGCACACACTAACCGCGTTAACACTAATCAATGGATGGTGAAACAGCCACTTAAGGGATTAGAAAAGTAAAGTTTATGTAATTGATAAAGCTTTCTTAAATTTTGTTATTTTCTACCTACACAATGAATTAAAGCAAATAAACAAAAGGCGGTCTTATCGCTTAAAAGCGATCTCTTTAAGACATAAAACCCATACCAATAACTTGCTTCGGGTGTCGGGTAAAAAAATCCCAAATTTGCACGATCAGAAAATTGTTACGTTCTTGGTACTACGGGGTCTACGGCGTAGCTCGTAGCTCGTAGCACGGGCTACGCTGTAGCTGGCGTAGAGTTAAAAATAAACAGAACAGTCTTAGCTACCTGAATAATGCACGGCGTCCGAACTCTACGGATAACCGTGATTTTACACCCAGTAGGGTTATACATTAAGAGAAGTTTCCCTGCCGGCCGCGCGTTAGGTATTCGTTTGGGATATTGCTGTCTTTATCGCTCGTGACATAAGCGTCCGCAGCCGTCCCCCCCCATGCCTGCCGCAACGACGTCCGTAATTTATATCGAGATAGCTGTAGGCTTTTCAAGATTGGGGCGGTTGAATTTTGGATTTCGTTGTCCTCATAGTATACGAAAAGTTTAGCACAGAAATCAATGATATTTTACAAGCAAGATATTCATTATATTTTCTATGCCTGTAATTTTTTAGATTTTTGTAAAAATGGTTTATTAGTCTGTAATTGTCGTGCAAAGTTGACATCTTTTTTTTGTCGACTTTTGAGCTCCTGTAATTCCGATATTACACATTTATATGAAAATCTGAAAAACCACAGGCATGTACTGTACAGTAACATAGTTTAGTTTATAAATAGTTTTAGTCTTGGATGTTAGATAGTATTTATTGTACACAATATTGTAGGATAGGAATTCATGAATTTGTTATATTGAAAAAATCACAGGCATAGAAAATATAATGAATATCTTGCTTGTAAAATATCATTGATTTCTGTTGCCTAGTTTTCAAATGAGACCGGGACTATGTTTGTATGGAGAATGGAACGAAGAGACTTCTCTTAAAAATAATATTTATAAGGGACAAAATAAACAACTAACCACAGTTTGATGTTTACTGTTTTTATGATAATACAAGTATAGTGAACAAAATATATCATCATTATCATTTCGAGCTATATGTATACTTTTCACTGCTGGGCTTGGGCTGTAGTTCTCACGCAGGCTTAGTGCGGGTTAGGAACTTTTGTTTTTATTCAACTGGATAGAAAACGAGCAAGTGGGTCGCCTGATGGTAAGAGATCACCACCACCCATAAACATCTGCAACACCAGGGGTATTGCAGATGCGTTGCCAACCTAGAGGCTTAAGATGGGATACCTCAAGTGCTAGTAATTTCACCGGCTGTCTTACTCTCCACGCCGAAACACAACAGTGCAAGCACTACTGCTTCACGGCAGGATTACCGAGCAAGATGGTGGTAGCAATCCGGGCGGACCTTGCACAAGTTCACACAAACCATTTAATCGAATCTCTTCGCAGATGTGTGCCGGTTTCCTCACGATATTTTCCTTCGCAATAAAGCTCATGGTAAATTTCAAAAGTAATTTTGCACATAAATTGCGAAAATCTTTCGATGTACAAGCGCACGACCTGACGATGCTTGACAGGCCACCACGGCTTCAAAAACAAAAGCAACAATAAGTACAGTCTAGATAAAAAAGGCAGATTTTTTATTACGAACAGTTAATTATTACGAAGAACTTCCATATCGACTCCAAATCGGTTTACTTCTGCGTACAAAAAAGGCAACTTTAATAAAACGGCAACCCTAACGGCCTGATATCTTCGCAAGTTAACCCGTTAAATATTCATGCTTTAATCTGCGTTTTACGCGAGCGATCGCACCGGCCGTTGCAGGGTTAACGTTGGCTCAGGAACCATTCGAACTTTGTATCGTGCCATCCTGCTCATGCTAATAATATTTGATAAGAGAGTGAGAGGGATGCTAAGAACTGCAAATTTGGGGTGAGGATTGGGAGTAGAAGAAAAAGTGTTAAGATGCTTTAGTTTGAAAATTCAAAATTTCGTTAAAGGTCAAATATACTAAACAATAAGAAAACCCCTGATTAATCGACTCAGTAACATATAATCCAATTCAATACAAACCACAATCATTAAATAAATAAAAATAAATAAATATCATGGGACATTTGACACTAATTGACCTAGTCTCAAACTAAACAATGCTATTGGTACTAGGCAACGGATAGACATACTTATGGAGATAAATACATACTTAAATACTACATTATGAAATATCCAAGCCCCGAGAACAAACATTCGTATTATTCATACAGTATAATATAATATCATAAGACAATTAAAAACACACATCAAAATTTGAAACACTAAACATTATACAGAATCTAAAATGTATCCTAAATTAACGTACATTAACTAATTGTATCATATTGCTAATTTAATTTCGCCCACATTAAATGTTAACATTTTAGTAACTCTTAGCAATATGGCTGACCAAAATATTCCGGCGAAATCGTTGATGCAATCAAATGCTGTATAATCAAATTTGGGATCGTTTGAACACTCGTTATAAAACGCTCGGTTCATATTTTATTCCGTGTATACATAGCTCTTCAAGTGCGGCCCAAGTTCTTGATGATAAGTAAATTAGTTGCTTAAATGTTTTATCATTTGAATCCTTAATTATGTTGGCTGAGTTTAATCGGCACGGAGTTTGAGAGGACGTGATGATCGTAGGCGATCGAGCAAACATATTTATATGAGTAGTCGAAACATAGGTATAAATAAATAATTAAGCTTCTCAGAAAAGTTGAAGAACCCGACATTAATTTCAAAATTCAATACCTCAAAAACAAGTGAACTGATTTTAATTAAACATAGATTAAAACACTGCAAGGAAACAAGGTTTCCGATAAAAAAACTTTGAGAGCACGATGCAATAAACAGACAGCACATTGAAGTTAGACTTATAACACTACTCTTTTTGTATCGGGGGTTAAAAAGGGTGGATTAGGTAACAAGAACGATAATAAGAAAGTTCTTATATCGCGTAATCGTACTGGACCATATAAAATTATACACAAACACTCATCCTCCCGCAATCATAATTAATCACAAACCTCGAAAATATGTCATCAACAACAGGTAGATACGTAAATTTCAATTATGATAATTTTAGACTTTCACGTTTATAATCCGCCGCCAGCCGCCGCCGCCGCCGCCGCCGCCGCCGCCTTAGGCCGTGGTGGCCTAGTGGTTTGACCAATCGCCTCTCAAACAGAGGGTCGTGGGTTCAAACCCCGGCTCGCACCTCTGAGTTTTTCGAAATTCATGTGCGGAATTGCATTTAAAATTTACCACGAGCTTTGCGGTGAAGGAAAACATCGTGAGGAAACCTGCACAAACCTGCGAAGCAATTCAATGGTGTGTGTGAAGTTCCCAATCCGCACTGGGCCCGCGTGGGAACTATGGCCCAAGCCCTCTTGTTCTGAGAGGAGGCCTGTGCTCAGCAGTGGGACGTATATAGGCTGGGAATGATGATGATGATGATGACGTTTATAATGTTAGAAGGATAAATGAAATATTCGATGGAAGTATTGGCGGCACACTTTGAATTCATCTTTTTATACATCTACCAAAGCGACCTTCAACCATCGTATCGCTCGCATCCCTCGAGACCCTAAAAATCTTGACGCACTATAACTATTGTTTACGCAAACAAAACAAGAAACAAGTCATGTACGAGGCACGAGCGCCAATAACATTGTTATTAGCTAGCAAGTTCAACAATCGAAGTGTAGTGGCCGCACGGGAGCGAGTTTGAACAAGTTCGAGCCGCCGGGAGTGGACGGCTCAGACTGGCGTAACTTGCCCGCTCCGTGGCGCTGTGTGCGTAACTTATCTAACTAGTTCAACCATGATCGGGAGACAGAGGCTATTACTGTTTAATACTCTTGGAATCACCAACATGATGAAGGAGAAGAGATGGTGATTTGAATACGGTTGCGAGTGCCCGTGCGTTATTACTCAACTCTCTTCCCTTTCTTAGTGAGCCAGATACGCGCACAGCACCGCAGAGTAGACTAGTTAAGCCAAACATCCACTGTCTCTTTCATATTGGGTCAGTTAGATAAGATACTCACATACTTAGCACTGCCGACAAGGCGTGTGTATTAATCAGCAAGAAGAATTAAAAAGGCTGACCAGGAATATAAAAAACCTGACGCGAGGGCAGCACTTCTACGTTTTATATTGCAACATTCTTTACACTTACTATACGATACCTGCCAGTCATGGTGATGTTATTTACAGGAATATTTTCTAATCCCTCAGACTTTTTCTATGATAAATACTTTAATACATAGTGAATTATTTTCCTTCCTAGGCTTTGGATAATCTTCGGCAATTTAACGCACAAAAACACAAAATAACACTTTAAAACACCACGCGCAAACAACGTTAAACTTTGACAGCAATAGACAGAATACATACTAACATAAATACATTATAATCAAATGCTCGAAAAACAAATCCCTCCTTCGGGCAGTCGGGTAAAAACTTAAGTAAATGACGTTTTGTATGTAGTAGTAACGTGTCCGTATAAACAAATTGACGTTCCAAATTGACTTAAGCTCCATGTCAATCCTGCGCACTGCTACATACTCGTACAACAGGTCATTTACTTAAGTTTTTTTACCTAAATATACCCACTCATTAATACAATAGGAAATTAGACGTACAGATTGAAGCGTCGATTACATTGGGCCAGTAAAATCAGACAGCACCGGAACGTGTGTTGGTAGAGTCAGGGTTTCTAAACAGATTGACCTTATTTGTTTAGGCCCTACATTACCATTTGGAATGCCACTGTCATTTGATTACGAAGGGACGAGCAGGGTTTTTATTCGACTTATTTCTAGAATGGCGGAGATAATGTAGAACTGGCCAAATGCATGTTGGGCCACGGGTATTGCAAGGTTCCGTACTTAAATGCCGCAAATATTCAATCCTAGATACTTAACCATGGTAAATTATACTATTCGACTTACAGCCATATTACTAGGTTGTACATTACAGTTCCTTTAATTATTTTTTGAAAATTTGAAACTCTTTCTTGTGAATTCATTCTTCTTGGCAATGATGGTCTTTCCGAAAGCGTTGGTAGAATAATAAAAAATGACATGTAAAAGAGCCCTTTGCGGCATATTTTTTTTCACATGACATTAAGGACCTGTTTTACCACTCTCATTGAGAAATTCAATATGACACCATCTCTATTTATTGTATTATACAAACAAAGACGGCATCACAGACCTATCACATTAATTTTATCAATACGTGGAGAAATAAGCCCTTCCATTGTTTCAACCGCTCGTCTACATTACTCCTCTTTTTTCCCAACTCAACGACACAGGAACGAGGTAGACGCATCACAGGGTAGGGTCGACCGAATTAAATTTCCCTACTAATTAGGATTTCCCTGGATTTCCGCTTTAAAAGGGGCGGAATGCCGGCGGAATGCAAAATGCGTCGATCGTGAATGGCAGCCTTATTTATGGGTTTGACACAAAGGGACGGGATGGGCAAAAAATAAGTGCTTTAAAGAAAGAAAGAAAAAATAAATTTATTTGCCAAAATTCGGCACAGCAAATAAAATCACAATTAAAAATAAGGCAACCTTCTTACATACTAAAAAATAAAGAAAAAAAGACATTGTGCCGAAAGAAGCAAAAAGGGCCATACTCAGCGTGTTGCCACGGCAAGCCGCAGCGTCAGTATGACCCTTTAACTTACAACTAAAATTAAAAGACTAATGCCGCGACGGCACGAACGTCAGAAGGCGGCATGAGTCAAATAAAAAAAATAAAAAAAAAGAAAGAAAAACAAAAGTTGAAAATAATACTAATAACATAAAACAACAACAGATAAACAATTGAAATTATAAGTTGAAATTGTATATCACCTACACACACACACACAAACATCACGCCTGTATTCCCAAATGGGGTAGGCAGAGCACACGGAACGTTACCGCTTCGGAGCCACTTTTAGCAATTTTTGGTTTAAAGATTGACAAAAAAAAAGGTACAATAGTGACAGGTTGCTAGCCTGTCGCCTACGGTATACCTTAACCTATATCCTTTGTCGCCTCTTACGACATCCACGGAAGAAATGGAGAGGTGTAATTCTAACCCGACACCACACGGGTATATCACCTAATCAGTAACATTTGTATGGCAACACTTGGGACGCAATTAAACGCCACAAGCCGGCCAGCCGTAGGTAGGTAGGTTAGGTTAGGCCTAATTACGAATTTCAGCTTGTCCGCTTGTCACCTCATTGAGTGGCGACCACGAACCGGAAGACGAAGCGTTGACAGACCTCCTACCAGTTGGACTGACGACATCGCAGGAGTTGCGTCCCGGGAAACCAGTGGATGCAAGTGGCGAGTTGTTCATTGTGGCGTTCTAAAGGGGTCTACGCTAGACAAACCGAGCACGAGCGAAGCACGAGCCGAACACAATTCGTCTAATGTGGACCGACTTACAAGCCTCGAACGATCGCGCTGCGAGCGTTTCGTTCGTGCTCGGCTGCGTTCCGCCAGTTGTCGGTTTTTTGCCGAACACAAAGGGATTTGCTTCGCGCTCGCAGTGCGCTCGTGGACGTGTCCACACTTGACGCCGCGGACGACGAAGCCGGGAACGGCTCCGCTCGTGCTTCGCTCGTGCTCGGTTCGTCTAGCGTAGACCCACCCTAAGGGAGAGGCCTTTGTTCAGCAGTGGACGTCTTCCGGCTGGTGATGATGAGCTTGTCCTATACAAAAGTACCGATTGATTTACGTAGATAGTTTAACGCCTAACCTAACCCTAAGCAACATGAAAGTTGGGAAATCCCCGACATTCTCATTACCATGTTCAATATCTCAAAAGTAGCTAAACCGATTCCAATTAAACCTAGCCATAACCCAGCGCATGAAAACTAGTTTTTACTTTAAAAACCGCATCGATCCATCCGTTTGAGAGCTACGATGTCATAGACATACAGACGTTGGTGTCAAATTTATAACACCCTTCTTTTTTATGTCGGGGGTTATAAACTTTTGGAAACATTATGTTGGGCTGCTCTAACACCGTGTATTTAAGTTTTGTTAATCTACAACACGCGTTCTTGGCGTCAATGGATTATAGGCCTAACCCTTATCTCTCATTAGGCGATACCGTCGTTACGCGGTTATGGTCCAATAAAGCCGCGATAGCTGCAGCATCGCGTCTTATCGCGCGCGGTGGGCGACGGCCTAAGGGCCCTTGTAGAATGCTGCACGATGTTTTGTTAGGTGGTGAACTTCTTGACTGTCAAATTGGTTGTAGTAGATTTACATCCAGTCAAAGTAATATGGTATATGTCCATAGTGGACGTCCTATGGCTGTTATTATGATGACGGTGATGACCATCAACCAATAATAAAAAAAACTTTAATAAAAAATGTAAAGTACAAATTTGTAAGTGTCTATGAATATTTAGTGGGTACTTGTCCTGCGTACAATGTAGGGAGCGTGGGGTCATTTAAGATGGCTGCTGACATAAACTTATAAGAACTAACTTCATACCGAATTTCTAGTTTCTAGGATAACCGGAAGTAAGGGCTCCGTAAACGAAAACGGATAGGGATCGGTTTTCGTTTACGGAAATTTGTATGGAAACACCTTTTTCAATTACTGTATTTTTTGATGGAGTTGATTTACAAGTATTTTCACTGGTTTAAGGACTGAGTCCTTGATATTGATGTCAGATTGAGACGGTTTTATGGCAAAAAGGATCTTGACAGACAGACAGACGGCAGCATGGTGAACGGTTGAGTAGCTCTGAAGATGAGCTCTGGTGAGTTCGAAACATGTGAGTGTATTTTGGTGGTGGTCGATGGGTTTGTGTGATTTGTGTGTGTTCTTGCATTGTGGAGGTGAAGGAACTGCATGAGCACGCATTTCTCGCACAAACGTAGCTATAAGGTCGTGGGTGAGCAAAGTAATTGTATTAGTTCTTGATATGGACCTCCGCAAAGTAACGCATGATTCAATAAATCATTTTAAAAAGGGATTAGTTTAACCAGAAAGCCGTGCAGCGTACAAGGGCCTTTGCTCAGTTATAAATAGGGTTGCCAACTTCTACGAACCAATACGGGACAATTTCTCTTTCGATGGCCATAACTCGTAAATATAATTATGCAACGCCGATAGATAGAGATACGTGGCTTTCCAACTATACCATAAGTAGTGAGAGACAAACAATGTGTTTCCTAACAGATACCCTCTGATCTCAACCATAGTTACTATCAATAGTATAAAATAAATAATAAATACGCAAAGTTTAAATTATTTAATCAACATTTTTACTAGAAATTTATTTTAGAAATAGAATAATAGAAATAGAAACGTTTATTCGCATTTCGCAAGTTACATAAACACAAAATAAATAAGAATAAAGTAAATAGAAGGTATTTGCGAAATCGCGAAACGGTCTGGTCTAGTCTTCCGCTGTGACCGCTTGGCGACTTCACGGAAGACTTCACAATTAAACATCTTTAGACATCAAATTACTCCCATTTTATCGCGCCCGCTCCACTTTGTCGAAATACGGGACAAACACGGGACATGTAGTAATACGGGACGGAATGATCAACGGTGACAGTCCCGTATATACGAGATGTATGGCAACCCTAGTTATAAAAGTAGCTCCGCCGCGCGCGCATTATTTTACAGCGTGATTTATTCAGACGATAAAGGCCAGGCATTAATTTTTGTTTCACTCCCGAATTTAAACCTTCGGATTAATAAGGGATTTGTGACGTTATTAATAATTTGTTG
This sequence comes from Choristoneura fumiferana, assembly GCF_025370935.1. Lineage (NCBI taxonomy): Eukaryota > Metazoa > Arthropoda > Insecta > Lepidoptera > Tortricidae > Choristoneura > Choristoneura fumiferana. The sequence goes on along the minus strand of NC_133474.1, from coordinate 23,765,034 downwards.
GATGTTATTTTATTGGCGATTAATACATAATATACGAAATAAAGTTGACTTTATTCGGTGTTTGCTGTTGGTGATACATCATGATAATCGCTAATTGGAAAAGATGAGTTGTGTTTGTGATAATAACGTTATATTAATAAAATTGCTTGACTCTGGCCGCGGCTAAATATTCATTAAGCGCTCGGTTGTTATTAAACGCAATGCGTTTGAAGCACATTCCAATCTAACCAATCACAATCCACGCTATATAAACATACGTTAGCCGCTGCGCTCACCGCTTAAGACAACGTTTGGTAATGAAATTATACTTAGTGCCATCCACGAAGACGCGTGATTTTGTCAAAATTAGACATTGTCATAAGAACTACGGCACGCGTCATCGTGAGTGACTACCTATATCTGTACCCCTACCCTAGTGTAATTTTTCGGTTACAAAATACGTCTCGATCGCGTTCGCGTAAAATCTCAATTTGTATGGAAACACGAACATCGCAAACGTTCCGCTAGAGGCGCTGTTCTTGTTTCCATACAAATTGAGATTTTAACGCGAACGCGATCGAGACGTATTTTGTAACCGAAAACTTACGCTAAGGGCACTGATGAGCGTTAAGGAGTAACAAACATATGCACACACACACACACACACACACACACACACACACACACACACACATGTAGGTAGGTACTCACAAACTTATGGCATTTATAATACAATACAAAGACTCTTTATTGTACACCAGGCAAATTGATGTGCGTCAAACGCAGTGTTTATCGCATAAACAACCGAGCGCTTTAGATACAGATGTTGAATGAATTCCGGGATTTTATTAAACTCCCGTAGGAACTCATTTACATTGCACTGTAATATAAAGGGGATATGGGAGGTGGCCAACAAGACGCTAGCTGTAGTTGTGCGTAAAGAGAACAAGAACAAGAACCCTTTTTATTGAGTAAACCTTAGATATATATACATCATGATTGTCGCTGACACAAGCAATATGCGTTTATGTAGCAGTAAACTATTATGTTACTGCTAAACACTGAAAGTGGCCAATTGCCATACTACAGCACATAAAATTTCCACGTCAAACTTGTGGTTGGTGGCGCAGTGGTTGTAATTTTGGGATACTGTCCCGATCCGGGAATATCGGGATAAAAATAGCCTAGGTCGATTCAGGATGTCCAATTTAATCAAAATTTCATAAAAATCCGTCCATTTCTTTTAGCGTGTAGGAGAAACAATAGAAATCATATCGTGGTTTTTATTGATATTACATTTAAACAACCAAGCGATTGAGATTTAGAGATTTCGTTCAAATCCCGTGGGAATATCGGGATAAAAAGTAGCTTATCAGATATCCAGCTACCTATCTATCTATAGGTACAAACCCATCCAAATCCATCCAGCCGATTTAGCGTTAAGGAGTAACAAACATATGCACACACACACACACACACACACACACACACACATGTAGGTAGGTACTCACAAACTTATGGCATTTATAATACAATACAATACAAAGACTCTTTATTGTACACCAGACATAGTAAGCGATACAGAAAACAGATACACAGAGAAAAAAATAATAGAATAATATTAGTAGGATACATTTTAAAACGCTTTGACGTACAGTCTAGAGCATACATAAATATCTAATGTATACAGCTATAGTCTAAGATAGGTATTACGACTTTATGGTTAGTATTTTAAATGTGTATACTTAGATATTTTTACGTGTTTTTACTATAATTATGCTACTTCCTACTTCCTACTAATAATATAAATGTGAAAGTTTGTGAAGATGTTTATATGTTTGTTACTAAATCACGTCTAAACCGCTGAACCGATTTAGATGAGATTCGGTATACAGATAGTTTGAGTCCCGGGTTAGGACATAGGATAGTTTTTATCGCGGGATAGCAATAAACGAATACTACGCGGACGGAGTCGTGGGTAACAGATACTCTATTACATACTGAGCCGCAAAAAACTGGCCCTCAAATGTATGCAGAATCGGTAATTTTGTATGAAGGGTGGGCCAAATTTGGTGCCGCTGCAGCTGGTCGCTCTGCAATTAAAAGAGTGGGGGCTTTACTCAAATATGATTGTGAACGATCCATTATCAATTACTGAGGGGTAGGTCCTGCTCACATCACCCGAATCACCCGGCATACTCGTATTTATGGCTGTATGTGTATTCTGTGTATGACCCACATGATACAGAGTAGTTTTGCAATAGAATTTGAACCACTATCGAAGTGATACGCCGACGTGCCGCGCCTGCCAATTGCTAACTAATCCAGACAAAAAGTAAGCTTTGATTTACTATTGATGACGATCAGATGGCCTAGTGGCTAGAGATCCTACGAAGCTTGAAGACCCCGGTTCGATTCCCGTGTTGGGGAAGATATTTGTATGAAAAATACGAATGTTTGTTCTCGGGTCTTGGGTGTTTAATATTTAAGTATGTATCTATCTATATAATTATATTTATCCGGTGCTTAGTACCCATAACACAAGCTTTGCTAAGATTAATTTGGTGTGAATTGTCCCGTGATATTTATTTATTTATTTTATTTATAGAGTTCTACATGACCATTTTAAAATTTCTGAATGATGTACGGTTATGACTTTTAAAAATTATGCGACTAAATACGCACCCGTGTATGCTCGTGCATGCGTACTCACGTGTATTTCTCTGCCAGCCTAAGAGTCTTTTGTTCAATTTGTTTCTTTGAAATTTGATTTCAATATTTTTTCCCCTCATCACATCATTGCAAAGTTGTCTTGCATAATTTTACCGCAAGTACTATTGCTCTTAAGATGAAAGTCTTTAACCAATGTGTGTTGTGTATGTTGCCAGTGATGACATATGGATCCGAGACGTGGTGCTTCACTATAGGTCTTATAAATAGGCTCAGAGTTGCTCAGCGAGCTATGGAGAGAGCTATGTTTGGGGTTTCTCTACGGGATCGAATCAGAAATGAGGAGATATGTAGAAGAACAAGGGTCACCGACATAGCCAAGCGAATTAGCTCGTTGAAGTGGCAATGGGCAGGCCATATAGCACGGAGAACAGATGATCGCTGGGGCGGAAAGGTTCTCGAGTGGAGACCGCGGATCGGCAAGCGTAGCGTAGGACGTCCACCAACTAGATGGACGGATGATCTGGTTAAAGTCGCGGGTTCACGGTGGATGCAAGCCGCTTCCAACCGAGGCAACTAGAGGTCTACGGGGCAGAACTATGTCCAACAGTGGACGTCCTATGGCTGATGATGATAATGACTATTGCTCTTGTTTGGCAAATCATTTGTCCCGGATATTAGTCTAATTGAACAAGGCAAGTCTTGCATAAAAATATCGTCCACACGCGATTGCTCTACTCCTTCCTTGTATCAATAATAAGTGACAGACCCGTTACTATTTTCCCGCCACATTTGCGTATCAAAATAGAGTAAGTGGCAGAAATAGGGTCGAGGTCGCGGCCAAATCGAATTTGTTGATGCTTCCACCCTGCAGGGCTACTACGAAAAATGAAACTCGAAGTTCGTATCGTACCGTCTCTCTCGCTGTCGTATTAAATAGTATAAGTGTCAGAGGGATCGCACGACACGAACTTCGAGTTTCGAGTTTCGTATTAGCCCTGCTGTACTTTACGACCTCAGGGCTTTTATGATCGAGGGTTGCCACTACACTTACATATAAATGTTATTGAGTAAAAAATTATGTTATACATATATTTTTTTAGTTAGTTAGTTCCTAGGTTCTCTTCTAAGGCGCTACACTCTTGATGGAGTGTTCGTGGCCGTCGGTTGCGGATCAGTAGTGAACTTTTATGACGACTTTCTTGGAAAAAATTGCCCCCTTACCTTCCACCGCAGTGCTGGAGTCAACAGTTCTTAGTTGGCAGACCAGCACGGCCAGTTCACAGACAGTTCCAAGGTTAGCTGGAATAAAAAAAGTTGTATATTTTTTCTATGTTGACTCTTCCTTTTAACTTTTTTTTTTTTTTTTTTTTATATTATTCAAGTAGTTATCTGGGATTTTAACCTGCATATTTTATGTACTAGCTTACTTGTTGTTATAGTGTCGAAGATGTCCACACGCCGCTATTGCATTAAATTATTCGAGTAGGCTATACATACTGGAGTAATACGGTATTTGACTATTTTGTATATGTTTTATAAATTAAAACTACACAATGCCTATTATCGAACAAAGAAACAATTTTTAAGCTACCTTTACAAATAACAAAGTTATGAGGGTTTGAAATTCAAGATTAGACAGAGAAAGACATACTGGCATGTGACGTCACACGCCAGTACCGCCATACTTGCTGCATAGAGAAAAGCGTTTGAGAAAGAGACAGGTATATAGATTTTTCAAAAATTCACTGTAAATCCAATTTTCAACCGATTTAAGTTTTCTCTTCGCTAAACACTGTCTGTATATCTATATTTTCATAATAATATTAAGATATGGCAAATTCAGGAGTTGTCAAATACCGTATTGGCCGTATTGGTGTATTAGTGACGATTGGCTTGCTAAGCCAAGAATTGCGGGCTTAAAAAACTTATAGAAATTATCAAGATCTTGTTAAATAACATACTCGTATTATTCTGTGTTAGAGAACTAATAAATAAAACGAAGCTGCGGTCAAGACTCAATACACTAAAAAACATAAACTCTTTTGAAGTTAAGCAGGATCTCGCAAAACACAAATGCATTTTAATTTTAATAAAATTATAGTACAAAGCACTCGCTTCGCTCTAACTGCTTACACAGCATGGTTCTTTTTTGTGTGTGCCAGCGATTTGAAAAGTGCCAGATCTACGACGCAGTGCAGTTACCGCCTTTTTTTCGTTCCGCCGTAGCGCGTCGAAGCAAAGCTTTTTCTGTTGACAGTCATTGTTTCATCGCGTACGACGGTGTTTACGACCATTGTTAGTTACGATATATCGCGCTTATAAAAATGTAGCTTTTTGCATCCAATATTTCATTTCGCCGGCCTCTAGTCTGGGTTTTATTTTAGTTTTCTGTTATCTTTGTTTCTGTTTCGCGAACAAAGAGGTTTGTTTTGTTAAATTAATTTATTAGGTTTAAATGAAAAACAGATGGAGTTTTTGTTTCTCTTAACTGACTCAAGCTCGCGGCTTCGCTGTTATAGAAAAACTAGCCCGCAGGATGTTTGTGAGATACGTCCTTATTCTTTGCCTATGTCATAAATAGAGCTGTTGATTTAAGCCGGGAGTTGATGAGTCAGATCGTTGATCAGTGATAAGTCAGGAATTTTCTTATTAAATGATTAGAAATAGACAACAAGCGTCAATGACCTGATGCAGCGCCACTCTTCACATATACTATTGATTGCTAATGATTGAAAGAGATGTGTCGATGCCATGCGTGTGCAGGTTGTGCTAAAAATCTGAAAATCGACGAATTAGTTATATTTTATATTAATACTAATCAGGAGTGAAACTAACAAAAGATCAAAAGAAGCAAAAATACACAGTCTAGTAAATTCTGTAAAGTTACAAATGTATTATAATTGCCGCTTCAGCAAGCGAAACTGAAGTCTTGTGTGCTCACCTTTACAGCATTAAGGACATTAAATTTTGCTTGCATCTTTTATTTAACAAAGAGGGTTCTTTTCTTTATTGAAACACGTAATATGTTTCATAAAAAGATTCTTCTGCTTTTGAAGACGACTTGGCAAATGAATTAGAAATAAATTCTTGATAAAAAATATCATTTAGCTAACGAAAAAATCACTTGCAGAGCTCAGTACATATACCTACGTTAGTAACTTCGCTCGTGTGAAGCATTTTGGTTTTTGTGGTTGAATAGCACTTTTTTTTTATTCGACTCAAAAGTCAAAAGTCAAAGTCAAAATATCTTTATTCAATTTAGGCTATAACAAGCACTTATGAATGTCAAAAAAAATCTACCACCGGTTCGGAAAAACCTCTGCTGAGAAGAATCCGGCAAGAAACTCAACGAGGGTATATAAATATATATATTTTTTTAAAACAGATTTACAATATTATTAAATGATATGTATACATCACAAGTATTTAACACAACTTTATTTTTAACACAGAAGGTTCGCTATTTGAAGGGATCGCTAATGCGGACTGGATGGAAAACGAGCAAGTGGGTCCCCTGATGGTAAGAGATCACCACCGCCCATAAACATCTGCAACACCAGGGGTATTGCAGACTTCTAGGAGTTTACTGAAGTCGAATGGCGAGTTTTACATATGACGGCATGATATTCTTTTACGCTGTAGAGTAGAACCAGTGCTTCAGAAGTCCTTGGCAGCGTGAAATAACGTCAGGGCTCCTGCGTTTAGTGTATACGCCAAACGCAAAATTTCGTTATTTAAAAACGTAATTTCTTTCAGTGGCCGAGAAACACACTGAAGATTATAAAGCACGATGCATAAGGATGTATAATTATAGATAAAATACCGGGCGACCATGAGGGAGCCGTTTGTCCGCCACGGGTCTCCAAAGGCAACCCACCCAGCTCTTGATACAGGATGATTTAGGAACAGACACTTTCTTTTTACTTTTTATCTTTCCAGGACATTTGCCGCGGTCTCCGGCCTTCGCCTCCGCCAACTGCCACAGACAAAAACGACGTATCTGCAGATAAAGCTGTACTGCGATACGACATTTTGGCAGCGTTCCTCAGAATTTACAAATCGAAATTAAGCTCAATATTTTCATACATTTTTGTAATTTTTACTTTTTATTTTGCCGTTACGGTGGTATTTCTATTTTAACAACATTTTGTTTACAAATACACGTAATATTAAGTACATAGATGTACGGAGAGCTCATTTTTATAATTCTTGTCAAAGTTCACTATTTTACACTTTGTAGGTACTGGAAACATACTGAACACACTGAATACGATATTGAAATTAGGAAGTATATTTAATAAAAAAAAAAAACAGAGAAAGACCGAATATAGAGTTAATAAATTAACGTATTCTCATTGTAGAGCCTTTTGACAATATTCAGTGATATTTAACTCGTGTACATTATGTGTATTGTATGTATCAGTATTTTTATTAAGTAGGTACCTATAGGTAGAGTCATTCACGATGACGTGTGCCGTGGTTCTTATTACAATGTCATTAATGTCTAGTTTTGACAAAATCACGCGTCTTCGTGGATGGCACTAGATATACGTATATGTATTTATAAATTACCTACATATGTATTGTACAAAGGGCTTACAAATTTAATGTAAGTGTGTAATGTAAGTCGCATTTTCTTGCATGTTAACCTTTATCTACTTCTAGAAATTTGAAATGTCATCATCATCTTCAGTTGCAGTGCAGGACGTCCACTGTTGGACATAGTTCTCCCCTATAGATCTCCAGTTGCTTCGGTCGGAAGCGGCTTGCATCCACCGTGAACCCGCGGCCTTAGCCAGGCCATCCGTCCATCTCGTTAATGGACGACCCGCTGCGTTTGCCAATTCGCGGACTTCATTCGAAAAAATGTTGGCTCCAACGGCTACCTGTGTAAGATATAGGTAAGTAGACAACCTTTAAACGAGCAACTCTTGTGTATATATTTATATATATATTATATATGTATAATCAGAATCTCGGGAACGGCTCCAACGATTTCGATGAAATTTGGTATGTGGGGGTTTTCGGGGATGACAAATCGATCTAGTTTGGTCTTATCTCTGGGAAAACGCTTATTGTCGAGTTTTAGCTCGAGCAAGGCTCGGTCGCCCAGGTACCTACTGATAATTAATGCAAGTAAGTACAGTGAACAAAAAGTATACCTATTACTCAGCAAAAAAAAACTTCTATTTTTATCACCAAAAACTTACTTCTGATGGATGAGGTTACTAATTACTTTGCCATACGTAGATATTTTTTTATTCTAAGGCTCCGTTTACACCAGAGATGTGCGAGGATGTGTTTTTTTTTATTTGACTGGATGGCAAACGAGCAAGTGGGTCTCCTGATGGTAAGAGATCACCACCGCCCATAAACATCTGCCACACCAGGGGTATTGCAGATGCGTTGCCAACCTAGAGGCCTAAGATGGGATACCTCAAGTGCCAGTAATTTCACCGGCTGTCTTACTCTCCACGCCCTGCTGCTTCACGGCAGGATTAGCGAGCAAGATGGTGGTAGCAATCCGGGCGGACCTTGCACAAGGTCCTACCACCTGTGTTGCGAGGAATATGTTTTTCAAGAACCAATAGAAACGCTTTATTTACCTCGCCTCGCTCATCGCAGCTGTTTCCACCAGAAAGCTGTGTGCGTTTCTATTGGTGTATGAAACACACGTTCATCGCAACACATCCTCGCATATCTTTGGTGGAAACGCTGCTTAAGTATTAACCTACGTTTCAGTATATTTTTGTTATTTAGAATTCTTCTTAAAATTAGTTTTGCTAAGAGAAACAACGCAAAAATATCTATTAATGTTTTCATAAGACAGCTCCAGAAAAAAAATTAATGACTTAAAAAAGCCAAAACAATTTGCGAAGCATTTTGTCGTTTGCTTTCTGAAATTAGAAAAATAGGCAGGAGTTTCAAGATCCAGTTTTAATTAACGGGGAACTGGTACAAATTACAGTTTTTTTAATAAAACGAAACTTGTCGTTCTTGCTCAGTTAGAATTTGTTTTAACCGCAGAAGTATTGCGGAAAATATTTAAAGTGTCAAGTTTATAAAGTGACCGCGCGAATAGATGTAAATACATTGGAAGTTTGAATTGGAACGTAAGAGTGTTTTCAGATTATCCGATCCGATATCGGTATTTGAGTGATTTAGACCTGTTCAATGGTGCAGTGAATATTATTTTGAGTTGTCAAAGATGCAGTACGAATTTACAGGTTCATCAAGCACTACTTTGCAGCCAGATAATCTGGGTATCGCAATAGAAGTGTTCGATGAATGTGGCCATTGAGTCCTTCAATGATGCTGGCATATGTGCACTTAAGCCTCAAAAAAAAAGAAATCGGTATTGGACGCCGATACGATATTGGGGCAAGTAAAATGTATGAAGTATGCTCCGATATCGGATCGGATAATCTGAAAACGCTCTTAGGAAATGTGTGAGAGAGAATCGAATAAAAGAGTAGATTTCAAATAATATTTTCATCACACTTGCTCGTAAACAGTGTCGAAACATGCAGGCTACCTTGAAGCCTAAGGTCGGTAAATGAGTCAGTGCTCGTACTGATACTGCTGCGCGCGCTGCTGCAGGCCCACACGCACACGCACGTCAGGCGCATGCTGAGGGAGGGTAGGGCGGCGCTGCCAAAAGCGCAGCCTAAGGTATCGCCAATATTTAGAACAATTATATTTTTTCTTTTAGAAATATAAAATTTTACTCGCATATGTGATGAAAAACATTGTATGTCGCACGGGCTGTACTAGAATTACGAACATCGACTCATTAAAGCCCTCAGTCTTCGACTTCGGGCTTCTAATAGACTCTCGTTCGTAATTCCTTATTTACCGCCCTTAAGACACAATGTACTATTCTTTGTCAGTTGCGCTTCGCAGCTTAAAAAAATCGAACTTATAGAAAAGCGGCCAGTACCTATTATTAATGAAGAGACCAAAATTTATTATATTAAATTGTCTAAATAGTATGCAACCTCGATAAGACGTTTAATGTGGGAATTCTGCATTCGTAACTTTAAAACTGGGCATAGGGCACAGGATAAACAATGTATATAAAATACACGGAACCTGATTGAAAGTGTAATGTAAACGATTCTTCACTCCATTTTGAATGAACTACTTTCAGGTTTTCAGTTATTTAATTAACACCCTGTTATTGGTAAAGCCTATATTGAATAAATTTGTTTTGACCGTATCCAAATTTGACTGATACATTCATTTTGGATTGATTTTGTGTCATTTTATGGACCACAAATGACAGTGATGATGATTATAGTTGCAGATAGAACAATAGTTGGGTGTTAATGAAAGTATTATTCAATTTTATGATCGTTTGACGGCGTGTGCGCATAATGGGGGTGCCAGGTGAGGTGATCCGAGATTTATGGCTTATTCGAGTAAAGGTAGGTTCACATTGTGGCGCGTTATAAACACAGAATTTAGTGAAAGTTGCTATAAACTTATACGTTAAACAATGTCAAAACAACTGTCAAAAATTCTGGGCACTTAAGTAATTTTTTTGCAAACTGTAATTTTCCACGAGCGTACGTATTTTGTTAGTACAGGTAATGCCACGAGAGTTGAAATGAATGATAACACACACACAGCTACAATGTGTCGTGTAATGACAGCAGGATTTTGACATTTACTCATTAATTTCAATTATTCTCCTTTTGTGCAATCAGTTCTTTCTGTAGCTGTGTGTGTGTAATTCACTTCAACTCTCGTGGCACAATCTACAGCATATCTAATTCTCATACTATGGTTAGCGATAGTTTCATACAAGTAAAATAATACTAATAAATTAAATTAATCATGATAAATAAAATGCAGATTAATATAGACGTGCCTACAATATTTCAGTAGCCGTTTACCCTGGAATCCACTTACCAGATTCTGGTGATAGTGAAACTACTTCAGGAGTTAAAAATAATAATAATAATCGCTTCACAATGAGGGTTTTCACGCAGGCAAAATATCGCTAGATGGCGTTACTATCGTGAGGTTCGTTTGACGTTTGCTCGTGATTGGTTAAATAACTAAATGAGCCAATCGGAAGCAAACGTCAAACGGGTCTCACGATACCAACGCCATCTAGCGAAATTTTGCCTAAGTGGAAACCCTCATTGACTGACAACTCTGTGAACATAGAAAAAAAATGTGGAACATAGAACTTCCTCCTTTTTTAAATTCAGGTAAAGATTTAAAGTAATTTACCTGTGCTATGTGAATCACACCTTACACGGCAAGCCAGCCACAGAACCGACTTATGCAGGGAATCCCGGCGAATATCTGATTCGAATTATGGAGAGCATTCAATGAAATTCAAGGAATGTTTCTTTTGAATTCAATCGCGAATTATTTGCGCTCACCGCCAAGTAGGTACCTATTTAGGATTTATTGGCAAAATTCACTGTTAATACCACAGATCAATGAACATCCATATTAATATTATAAATGCTAAAGTGTGTGTGTTTGGTGTTTGTCTGTTTGTCCGTCTTTCACGTTAAAATGGAGCGACGGATCGACGTGGTTTTTGGCATAGAGATAGTTTATGTGCCAGAGAGTGACATAGGCTACTTTTTATACAGAGCAGCGCGCAATAACCGAATTCCACGAGGGCGAAGCCGCGGGCAAAAGCTAGTAGTAATATAGATCAGTAATGCCAAAGGTAGAGCGGTACGAGTACAGGACTGGAGTATGTTGTAAACGACTGCTAGGGAATAATCGCATGAGTGTATTAGGTACGATGTATTATGGAGTAGTGCCGAAATACAGTAAGACCTTATAATTACTTAATCTACGTTTATTTATAATATCTCATTGCCAACTAAGCAATATTCATTACAATGTCGCATGTTATAAAACGAAGTTACTGTAAAACTATTGAGTAAGGCATTACTCTACAATTTTGAAGACGTGAATTAAGAATTAGTATAAAACCAGCAGTGCCAGAAAAATATCGATACAAGGATCGATACGTGACCTGACCCTAACCAACTCAATGGAATACACTAATTCAGCTTGCTTCTCTGCTAAAACATCATTAATTCATTGTTAAAGACATAATAAACGAATAAATATCATGGGAAACTTGACACCAATTGACCTAGTCCCAAACTAAGCAACGCTTGAACTATGGACATTAGGCAACGGATAAGAAAGAAAGAAAGAAAATATATTTATTTAACGCCATAAAAACAAACATAGAACAAATACTAGACATACATGACGCTAAATAGGTCCCCACTCAGCATAATGCCACGGCAAGCCGTGGCGCTGATTTTCAGTGAGGACCTTATCTAAAAACTAACTTAAAAAAACCTTATTATTAAATTGTATGGCAACACCGGCTTAAACAGTTCAATCCTGTGCAGTTGAATCGTTTTAAGTCACCGCCAAAAGTATACTTTGCAAATATTAATAATGCATATGATTAAAAATGGTTATTTAAAACAATATGCTACATTGACTCATTAAAAAACAAAATCACAGGTATGTCTATAAAAAGTACCTCACTTGACTAAACAATACACGGAATACGATAAGGAAATACGCCAACCAAACAGTATATACATATACTAGCTTTTACCCGCGGCTTCGCTCGCGTTAACCATTAACATTTCAAAGAAGCAAGCAATCAAGCAAGCAAGCCAGCAAGCATGCAAGTGAGCATGTAAGCAAGCATGCAAGCAAGCATGCAAGCAAGCATGCAAGCAAGCATGCAAGCAAGCATGTAATTATGCAAGCAATCATGCATTCGAGCATGCAAGCAAACATGCATTCAAAGTTGCATTCTAGCATGCAAGCAAGCATGCAAGTGAGCATGTAAGGAAGCATGTAATTATGCAAGGAATAGTGCAAGCAAGCATGCATTCGAGCATGCAAGCAAGCATGCATTCAAAGCTGCATTCTAGCATGCAAGCAAGCATGCAAGTATGTAAGGAATAGTGCAAGCAAGCATGCATTCGAGCATGCAAGCAAACATGCGTTAAAGCATGCAAGCAAGCGTGCAAGTAAGCATGCAAGTCAGCATGCAAGCAAGCATGTAAGGAAGCATGTAATTATATTATGCAAGGAATAGTGCAAGCAAGCATGAATTCGAGCATGCAAGCAAGCATGCATTCAAAGCTGCATTCAAGCATGCAAGCAAGCATGTAATTTTGCAAGAAATAGTGCTAGTAGTAAGCATGCATTCGAGCATGCAAGCAAGCATGCAAGCAAGCAAGCATGCAAGCAAGCATGCAAGCAAGCATGCAAGCAAGCATGCAAGCAAGCATGCATTCAAAGCTGCATTCAAGCATGCAAGCAAGCATGTAATTTTGCAAGAAATAGTGCTAGTAGTAAGCATGCATTCGAGCATGCAAGCAAACATGCATTCAAGCATGCAAGCAAGCATGCAAGCAAGCATGCAAGCAAGCAAGCATGCAAGCAAGCATGCAAGCAAGCATGCAAGCAAGCATGCAAGCAAGCATGCAAGCAAGCATGCAAGCAAGCATGCATTCAAAGCTGCATTCAAGCATGCAAGCAAGCATGTAATTTTGCAAGAAATAGTGCTAGTAGTAAGCATGCATTCGAGCATGCAAGCAAACATGCATTCAAGCATGCAAGCAAGCATGCAAGCAAGCATGCAAGAAATCATGCAAGCAAGCATGCAAGCAAGCATGCAAGCAAACATGCAAGCAAGCATGCAAGCAAGCATGCAATTAAGCATGAAAGTGAGCATGTAAGTAAGCATGTAATTATGCAAGGAATGCAAGCAAGCTGCAAGCAAGCATGCAAGCAAGCATGCAAGCATGCAAGAAAACAAACATGCAAGCAGGCAAACAAATATGCAAGCAAGCATGCAAGAAGGCATGCAAGTGAGCATGTAAGTGAGCATGTAAGCAAGCATGTAATTATGCAAGGAATAGTGCAAGCAAGCATGCATTCGAGCATGCATTCAAGCATGCAAGCAAGCATGAAATTTTGCAAGAAATAGTTCTAGTAGTAAGCATGCATTCAAGCCTGCATTCAAGCATGCAAGCAAGCATGCAAGCAAGCATGCATTAAATCATGCAAGCAAGCGTGGAAGCAATCGTGTAAGCAAGCATGTGATTATGCAAGAAATGGTGCAGCAAGCAAGCAAGCATGCTTTTTAACACATTATTAAGTCAGCTCAGTCAGCTCCGCGGTTAGAATACAAAAACAAACTTTTGGTCATCCCTTGGGAATGGCAATTTTTTTCGGGATAAAAAATATCCTATTATTTATTCTGGACCTCTAATATGACGTATGCAAAGTTTCATAGGAATCGGTGCAGTAGTTACGGCGTGAAAGCGTAACAAACAAACAAACAAACAAACAAACACAAACAAACAAACAAACAAACTCACTTTCCCCTTTATAATAGTAAGGATAAGTAGGAAGTAGGATTATTGCTTCAAATTACTTATAGATTCCAAGTTAGTCAAACGATAGCGTGATGTAATCTACAGGCAGCGCCATCTTTTGGATGTTTTTATAAGTAATTGTAAGCTCGGTGCAATTTTGTGGGTTTCGAAAGCAAAATATTAATCGCTCGTGTGTCAAATTTTTGTAAATAAATATCTCTCTCTCTCTCTCTCTCTCTCTCTCTCAAATTTCCTTCCTATTAAATCCTATTATGTTCTTCATATACGTATGTATATATTTTTTTCTAGATTTTGTGATTGAAATTGAGGGTTTTGTGTTAAGAACATCATCATCATCATCATCCCAGCCTATCCTAGTCCTGCTGGGCACTGTTGGGCACAGGCGTCCTCTCAGAATTAGAGGGCTTGGACCGTAGTTCCCACGCGGGCCCAATGCGGGATGGGAACTTCACACATACCATTGAATACCTTTGCAGGGTTGTGCAGGTTTCCTCACGAACAACTGACCAAAATTTCAAGACTAAACCCAGCGTTTGAAATTTCAACATTTTATCCCGTGGGAATATCGGGATAGAAAGTAGACTACTTATGTGTTATTCCAGAAGTCCAGCTACCTACTTACCAGATTTCATGACTATAAACCCAGCGGTTGTTATTTCGTTATTTCGAGATTTTATCCCTATCCCGTGGGAATATCGGGATAAAAAGTAGCCTATGTTTTATTCCAGATGTTCAGCTATCTACATACCAAATTTCAGGGCTCTAAGCCCAGCGGTTATTAGTTCAAAGATTTTATCCCTATCCCGTGGATAAAAAGTAGCCTATGTGTTATTTCAAACGTCCCTATCAAATTTCATGACTCTAAGCCCAGCGGTTGATATTTCGAGATTTTATCCCTATCCCGTGGAATATCGGATAAAAAGTAGCTTATGTTTTATTCCAGATGTTCAGCTATCTACATACCAAATTTCATCCAAATCCGTCCAGCCGTTTCAGCGTGAAAGAGTAACAAACATACTCACTCACTCACTCACTCACTCACATCAC